>NW_027013582.1:0-15784 GCF_036934945.1 Oncorhynchus masou masou | reverse complement strand
TATATAGGATGAATCATGACTAGAATACAGTATATACATATAAAGTGGACAGCAGTACTTATATAGGATGAACCATGACTAGAATACAGTATATACATATGAAGTTGACAACAGTAGTTATATAGGATGAACCATGACTAGAATACAGTATATACATATGAAGTGGACAGCAGTACTTATATAGGATGAACCATGACTAGAATACAGTATATACATATGAAGTGGGTAAAACAGTATGTAAACATTATTAAAGTAATATCGGATACCAGGTCAGACAGAGGAATTATACCAGATAGGACAGACTGACCCTGTCCCCCCGGCACAGACTATGACAGCATAGATACTGGGGACTGACGGGGGACACTGTGGCCCCTTCTAAAGTTAACCGGGGATGGGGTCAACCAGGCAGGATGTAACCCCACCCACTTTGTAAAAGCACAGCCCACATACCACCAAAGGGATATCAAGAGACCACTAACCTAATACCCTGAGACAAGGCCGAGTATAGCCCACGAAGATCTCCCGACAGCACAAGGGAGGGGGGGGTGCAAAACCAGATAGAAAGATCACGTGAGTGACTCTAGAGAGCGAGAGCAAGCCAGTGACTCAGCCCTTGGTAATAGAATCCCAGTTGCGAGAGGGGAGTTTACCAGGAAGTGTTTATTTTTTTCATTATTGAGTCAGTACAGAACCTTTAAGTTGTGTTTTTCTTGTTTTAAATATATGTAGTTCTGCCCATGAGATGTCCTTGTCTACTAATGCTCTGTATTTTGCCATGTTTCATGTTTTGTGTGGAACCCAGGAACAGCGAATGGGGATCCTAAAAAAACTACCAAAAAAAGAACAAGGAGATTAGCATGTGATCTTTGACACTGATTCAGGATTATCCGTAATCATGGTAACATCCAGATTAATGTAGGAGTGTTTAGAAACATATTATATTCTTATTGACAATAAAAGTGACTCCAAAATGACACAATACATTATTTACCATTCATTTCTATTGGGCAAAGAATAATCTGAAACACAACCCAAAACAAACTGCAAATGCATCCAACAAGTTTGTAGAGTCACAAGCTTAATGTAATTATTGCGTGCTAGGAATATGGGACCAATTACTAAACTTTTGACTACTTTATATGGGGTGTCAATAATTCTGACCTCTACCTTTTTTGAGAAAAAAAATACATTTAATTCTCTGAGCAATTGTATTAGTATAAAATAATATAATTTCAAAAAATGTTGAGCATACGATATAGCTCAGTATTTTAATTGTTTATTTTATACAGTCTTTATTGTTCATCTTCGTCAAGGGCGTCAACTTTATCGGACCCCACTGTACCTCTCTTCCCTCGCACACAGGGAGCAAGTCTGAGAGAACCTTAGTCTGTTTCAGCCTTTATTTTGTAATAATAATAAAATCTTTATAATACATTTTAAAGAGTTCAGACAGTCCTCCTCTGGGTGCTAACAGGCTGCACGAACCTGCTTGATTTAAAAACGAATATCAAAGTAGATTAGGGATTAATAGGACAGGCTGATTAGTATTTCTAATAAAATGATTGATCAAATGATTGACAGTATTACAGCTATATTACTTGGTCATCCTGAACACCTTGACCATGTTCTGTTATAATCTCCACCCGTACAGCCAGAAGAGGACAGGCCACCCTCATAGCCTGGTTCCTCTCTAGGATTTCTTCCTAGGTTCACTGGCCTTTCTAGGGGTTTTCCTAGCCACCCTGCTTCTACACCTGCATTGCTTGCTGTTTGGGGTTTTAGGCTGGATTTCTGTACAGCACTTTGAGACATCAGCTGATGTCAGAAGGGCTTTATAAATACATTTGATTTGGATTACTTCTTACATTGTATTTTCCTTTTAGAGCTAGCGATGTAGTTGGTCCCAAAAAAATTGGTGGGTAAACTCACTGGTCGTGGTGAAAAAAGGTAACACTCCCCTGAAAGCATTCTTCAACTAAGAGTTGTTAAACTGATTTCATCAAGATTCCAAAGCTCCCCATTGAGACGTCAGCACTTCCAACTGACGTTCTTTGTATATTGGGCAACACCCCTGGGTTATGTCTCTCTGTGTTGACCCTCTACTACACCCCTGGTTATGTCTCTCTGTGTTGACCCTCCACTACACCCTGGTTATGTCTCTCTGTGTTGACCCTCCACTACACCCCTGGTTATGTCTCTCTGTGTTGACCCTCCACAACACCCTTGGTTATGTCTCTCTGTGTTTGACCCTCCTCCACTACACCCCTGGTTATGTCTCTCTGTGTTGACCCTCCACTTCACACTGGTTATGTCTCTCTGTGTTGACCCTCCCACTACAACCCTGGTTATGTCTCTCTGTGTTGACCCTCTACTACAGCCCTGGTTATGTCTCTCTGTGTTGACCCTCCACTTCACCCCTGGTTATGTCTCTCTGTGTTGACCCTCCACTACACCCCCTGGTTATGTCTCTCTGTGTTGACCCTCCACTACACCCCTGGTTATGTCTCTGTGTTGACCCTCCACTACACCCTGGTTATGTCTCTCTGTGTTGACCCTCCACTACACCCCTAGGCAGAGCCACTGGGCCAAGTGGATAACAGTCTTAGACAGCATGAGGGGAGTATTCTCTTCACACTCAAGAGTTGAGTCTAAGTCTAGAACAGGTTCCTGTTATATTAGCCACATGTTATCCGTCAATATGAGTCACACGTGGGAGTCCCACATATGTCTGAATGATGAG
Organism: Oncorhynchus masou masou; assembly: GCF_036934945.1. Classification (NCBI taxonomy): domain Eukaryota; kingdom Metazoa; phylum Chordata; class Actinopteri; order Salmoniformes; family Salmonidae; genus Oncorhynchus; species Oncorhynchus masou. Next base: position 13,044 of record NW_027013582.1, on the reverse strand, counting down.
TAACAGTTAATGCATGGGTGACATATCCTGGTGGAAATCATTCAACAACAAATCAACACCACATTAAGATGTTAACCAGTAACACAAGTTTTCCACAAGTGTGGGGTCATCATCACAATCTATGCCCGTTGACTTTAAATGTAGGGGTGTGAAAGACAGTACGGTTTCCTGTCTTATGGAGGCAAAATAATACCCTTCGGGGGAATCAAATGTCACCTTTTTGTGAACCTCAGAGGAGGGCAAACCATGGCAAAAGTTAAAAGACTGCATAGTCACTGAGGAACACGCAGTACCAGTCAAAGGTTTATGCAACGTACTCGTTCAGGTTTTCTGTATTTTTACTATTTTCTACATTGTAGAATAATAGTGAAGACATCAACACTATGAAATAACACATATGGAATCCACATATTCTTCAAAGTAGCCACTATTTGCCTTGATGACTTCTTTGCACACTCTTGGCATTCTCTCAACCAGCTTCATGAGGTAGTCACCTGGAATGCATTTCAATTAACAGGTGTACCTTGTTAAAAGTTCATTTGTGGAATTTCTTTCCTTCTTAATGTGTTTGAGCCAATCATCTGTGTTGTGACACGTTAGTGGTTGTATACAGAAAATAGCCCTATTGATAAAAGACCAAGTCCATATTTTGGCAAGAACAGCTCAAATAAGCAAAGAGAAACGACAGGCCATCCTTACTTTAAGACATGAAGGTCAGTCAATACGGAATATTTCAAGAACTCTGCAAGTTTCCTGAAGTGCAGTCGCAAAACCCATCAAGCGCCATGATGAAACTGGGTCTCATGAGGACCGCCACAGGAAAGGAAGACCCAGAGTTATCTACGCTGCAGAGGATACGTTCATTAGAGTTACCAGCCTCAGAAATGGGCAATTAACTGCACCTCAGATTGCAGCCCAAATAAATGCTTCACAGAGTTCAAGTAACAGACACATCTCAACATCAACTGTCAGGCTGCTTGAATCAGGCCTTCATTGTTGAATTGCTCCAAAGGAACCACTACTAAAGGACACCAATAATAAGAGACTTGCTTGGGGCAAGAAACACGAGCAATGGACATTAGACCTGTGAAATCTGTCCTTTGGTCAGATTTTTGGTTCCAACTGTTGTGTCTTTGTAAGATGCAGAGTAGGTGAACGGATGATCTCCGCATGTGTGGTTCCCACCGTGAAGCATTGAGGAGGAGGTGTGATGGTGTTGGGGTACTTTGCTGGTGACACAATCAGGGATTTATTTAGAATTCAGAGCACACTTAACCAGCATGGCTCCCACAGCATTCTGCAGCGATAAGACATCCCATCTGGTTTGTGCTTAGCTGGACAATCATTTGTTTTTCAACAGGACATTGACCCATAACACACTTCCAGGCCGTGTAAGGCTATTTGATCAAGAAGGAGATTGACGTGTGCTTCTTCAGATGACCTGGCCTCCACAATTACCCGACCTCAAAGCAATTGAGATGGTTTGGGATGAGTTGGACCGTAGAGTGAAGGAAAAGCAACATATGTGGGAACTCCCTCAAGACTGTTGGAATAGCATTCCAGGTGAAGCTGGTTGAGAGAATGCAAAGGGTGGCTAACATTTTTTTAGTTTGCACATGATTCCATATGTGATATTTCATAATTTTTTTCTTCACTATTATTCTACAATGCAGAAAATAGTAAAAATAAAAGAAAAACCCTGAATGAGTAGGTGTGTCCAAACTTTTGACTGATCCTGTATCTAAAAAGTTTAATATTTAATCAAAAAACTTTTTCACTTACACGTTTGTCTAAACAAGAACATTTTTGTCACTCCAATCATGACTCTCAAAATACTTTCTTAATCTTCATCTTTATCTCACGTGACATAAAGATGAGGAATAGAATCAGCTGGGAGCATTAGCAGAGTCATGGATGCAAGACTGGCTGGCAAGTGGCCAAGAATGTATTATTTTAATCTCTACACTAATCTGATGTCCATGTAAGTAAGCATCAACAAGTAAGCTTGAGACGCTTCGACAGACGCATCACAATTATTTTGATAGCAGTGTCACGCCACGACTAGCTATAAAAGGCCTATATGTGACACTCAAGTGTATATGCATACTGCATACTGTACGTGCATAGATATGGTAACTGGTTTTCTATGTACAGTGTTTAAGCACGATCAATATGTCAACATGTGAGGAGAGGGACGGGGTAGTGTGGGACCATGCTGTGTCTAGCAGCCCAGTACTGCCTCCATGCAGTGGGGTTGGGCAGCCTGTCTGTCTCCCCTGGTATGTCAACCATCCAATTCCTCTTTGTCCACCTCTCAAAATAACCCAGAACAGCTGAGACAAAGCCTGAGAGAGCCAGGAAGGCAGAGTCCGGTCCAATCCACTCCGCAGGGGCGGAAAATGGAAACAAAGACCCCCAGGATAGTGATCTTAGAGGATCTATTAAATCAATAAGGCTCGGGGGGGTGTGGTATATGGCCAATATACCCCATGGTTAAGGGCTGTTTTTAGGCCGTTTTTATACCACAAACCCCAAGTTCCCTTATTGTTTTTTAAAATCTGGTTACCAACGTAATTAGAAACAGTAAACAAGTACCCGTGGTATACGATCTGATATACCACGTCTTTCAGCCAATCAGCATTCAGGGCTTGAACGACCCGGTTTAAAACTAAGCGATAATACATGAAAGGCCATGTGTTATGACATTTCTATCATGGTTGTGAAGTGGTCATAGCAACGAGGCGAAGCTGGCTATTACGCTGACATGAAAGGTTAGAGACCCTTTTTACACAGTACATGACATGCAGTATGATTGTATCACAGTAGGTAAAAACAAATGGTTTTCATTAACATGCCACACACTGTAAAAGAACATAGCCAGCACCTGGCATTCATTCCCCCAGGAGTTATGTGAGCTTGGGGGCATGCACGTCAGTGAATCTGGAAACACAGAGAAGGGTTGAGTCCTATTGCATCATTTCCTCCACCTCCAAAGGTTGTTTTGATCCATCTTCCAGGCCTCTCTTTCATTGTGACCAGGGCCATCACCGCTGTCACACAGCCCACAGGGAGGCATGGGGGCTGGGGCCATCACCGCTGTCCACAGCCCACAGGGAGGCATGGGGGCTGGGGCCATCACCGCTGTCACACAGCCCACAGGAGGCATGGGGGCTGGGGACATCACCGCTGTCACACAGCCCACAGGGAGGCATGGGGGCTGGGACCATCACCGCTGTCACACAGCCCACACAGGGAGGCATGGGGGCTGGGACCATCTACCGCTGTCACACAGCCCACAGGGAGGCATGGGGCTGGGGCCATCACCGCTGTCACAGCCCACAGGGAGAGCATGGGGGCTGGGACCATCACCGCTGTCACACAGCCCACAGGGAGGCATGGGGGCTGGGACCATCACCGCTGTCACAGCCCACAGGGAGGCATGGGGGCTGGGGCCATCACCGCTGTCACACAGCCCACAGGGAGGCATGGGGGCTGGGGCCATCACCGCTGTCACACAGCCCACAGGGAGGCATGGGGCTGGGACCATCACAGCTGTCACACAGCCCACAGGGGAGGCATGGGGGCTGGGACCATCACCGCTGTCACACAGCCCACAGGGAGGCATGGGGCTGGGGCCATCACCGCTGTCACACAGCCCACAGGGAGGCATGGGGGCTGGGACCATCACCGTTGTCACACAGCCCACAGGGAGAGGCATGGGGGCTGGGGACATCACCGCTGTCACACAGCCCACAGGGAGGCATGGGGGCTGGGGACATCACCGCACACAGCCCACAGGGAGTATGGGGGCTGGGGACATCACCGCTGTCACACAGCCCACAGGGAGGCATGGGGCTGGGGTCATCACCATGTCACACAGCCCACAGGAGGCATGGGGGCTGGGGACATCACCGCTGTCACACAGCCCACAGGGAGGCATGGGGGCTGGGGCCATCACCGCTGTCACACAGCCCACAGGGAGGCATGGGGGCTGGGGTCATCTGCTGTCACACAGCCCACAGGGAGGCATGGGGGCTGGGGACATCACCGCTGTCACACAGCCCAGGAGGTGGCGGGCTGGGGTCATCACCGCTGTCACACAGCCCACAGGGAGGCATGGGGGCTGGGGGACAAAGTCCACACTGACCCTACTGCTGCTGCTGCTTATGTGGCTGCACCAGAGTAGAAACATCTGAGAGGACCCTGACCACCACATTTCATAACCTAATGATGGAGGATGCCTGCTCGTGCATTTACATAGCCAGTCAATACAACCTATTGGAGCACGGAGTGCACACACACACACACACACACACACACACACACACACACACACACACACACACACACACACACACACACACACACACACACACACACACACACACACAGCAGTCCCCCCTGAATAGAGAACACCCCTGGGATCCAGTTTCAGACAGGATCCCATCTGCAAGTAACCTCCCCTCCCCACAGCTGTGTGTTGTGACAGAGAAAACACAATGGCAGAGCAGTGGGAGGGGACAGTGCTGAGTAAAGGTGCCTTCAGGCGCTGTGGTTCTGCATACCCCGCTGACCCACATTTATACATCATATCTCAGGTTATTACACTGACATGAAAGCAACCCAGAGGTCAGAGATGCCTACCCGACATGACATAGGATTGTGTCACAGTAGTAGGCACGCTGAAGTGAGTCAGCCAAAATTCCCAACCTATTTACAGAATCTATATAGCAGATATATAAGAAGGAATTATATATGTCCTACCTGTTTTAGATTAGAGGATAGAGTATGGCAAGTATTTTCATAACCAAATTCATCCTAAAACTAAAGCTGTACAAGACAAGCCTGAGCGGTGTATCACAACAACAGAAATATTGCATTTATGGTAAAGCACAAATCCCCATATAACCGATAACAACTCACTCCTCTTAACAGTAGAGTGAAACTAAAGTGCTGGGGGTAAGTAGACAAACGCATCCTCCAAACCACCTAACAATCCCCATTAAGTGACTGTCAGGAAGCCAATTTGATTTATTTCCTTCCTGAAGAGTCGAGTCCTATGCTGGCAACATATCGAGAGTACTAGAGTGTCAAGAGAAATGAAGGGCAGGCAAACTAGGTTAGTTACAACTCCCTCAGTGAAAGGCACGGTCTGGTGCTGTTATGAATTGTGACAATGAAATACACAGTGGGATCTACAGAGGACAGCATAATGTCGGGGCTGGGAGGTTCTTACCAACTTCTTTCCAGTGTTGTAATCTTTCATCCTGGTTAGCCCAGAACTATAATCTGGTATTGGGGTCAGTCTCCTAAGATAGTCTCTGCTCTTGTAGTTTTTTCTTTGGACCTATACCCTACTCTTATCCCCAAGGTACAATTAGGGCTTGATTTCTGTGAGCCTGACACAGATATATACATTACATGCACAGTATCATTTCACTAAATAATTGTGCCTTGAGCTACTGGGTAATTGACCATAGAGATGCATTTCACACTTTCATCTGCCACATTTGGGTGTAGTGCTTCTGGGTAACCTGGCACTTGTTCTTACTCTATGTTCTAATCTCTATCACAACTATCTTAAATAAGGAACACTTTACAGCCTACAGTAATTGATACAGCTACCACTTAAGTTTAATTGATCAAACTGGGAGTAAATTTAGCATCCTAGGAGGAGTGGTGAAGGACAGCCACCAAATGAAGGCCTTCACTGGAGACCTGGACTACTGGATCCACCCAGTAATACAGCACAGTGTTTTGGTAGCTGGAACTCCACGGAATAAAACCTCATAAAATGTATCTCTGTCTGGATTGTGTGGATTGATTCCCTCTGTGTATTGGATCCAAATGGATCCTCTGCTTCAGACATTTTTAATGATATGCCCTAGCAGTGTCTACTTCTGAGTGGTCTACTGAAACCTTCCCAAAAATATTAAATGATATAGTCCCTGAGGCATAGTTTACAAACAGTCGGCTTGTCCACATGATCAAAAGACAAATAAAAATATCCTTCACTCATTCACTGGGGAACTCTAGTCTCAAGTGGCCTAGTTAAAATTCTGTATGAAATGGAGTATAAAACACACTGTTAGCAAAATGAAGGCAAAATGAGGTGGTTAAACCCCAAAGAAAGACTAAATGAAAAGTCTCCAAATCCAGCAGGCTAAAACCCTAAAAAGACTCAATGAAAGTTCAAACCAGAGCTAAACCTCCCAAAAGACTAATTGAAAAGCTCCAAATTAGCAGGCTAAATGCCCAATGAATGCTAAATGAGTAGTCTCCAAATCCAGTAGGCTAAATGTCCAATGAATGCTAAATGAGTAGTCTCCAAATCCAGTAGGCTAAATGTCCAATGAATGCCTAAATGAGGTCTCAATCCAGTAGGCTAAATGTCCAAATGAACGCTAAATGAATAGTCTCCAAATCCAACCAAATCAGAATTTCTTAACTTTGGTCCCCGTTCATGTAACTTGTTTGAAGAGTGAGGTCGCTAGTCTCAGCACTCATCTACCGTGGCCTTCAGCAATAAGTCTGATGGAGACCCAGGAGGGACACACCCAGCCAACACTTCATGGTGGCGCAAAGTTGTTCTCTGTAATGGGAATACGGATATGGAGGAGAGTTCTTCTGCAATATCTTTGGGCTCTCTGTATTGGGAACACGGGATATGAAAAGAGGAGAGTTCTACAGCAATATCTTTAGGCTCTCTATATTGGGAACACGGGATATGGGAGGAGGGATTCTACAGCAATATCTTTAGGCTCTCTGTATTGGGAACACGGGATATGGGAGAGGAGAGTTCTGCAAAGCAAATATCTTTAGGCTCTCTGTGTTGGGAACACGGGATATGAGAGGAGAGTTCTACAGCAATATCTTTAGGCTCATCCTGTATTGGGAATGGGATATGACAGGAGAGTTTACAGCAATATCTTTGGGCTCTCTGTGCTATTGGGAACACGGGATATGGGGAGGAGAGTTCTACAGCAATATCTTTAGGCTCTCTGTATTGGGAACACGGGATATGAGAGGAGAGTTCTGCAGCAGTATCTTTAGGCTCTCTATATTGGGAACACGGGATACGTGAGAGGAGAGTTCTCATAATATCTTTGGCCTCTCTATATTGGGAACACAGGATATGAGAGGAGAGTTTTACAGGCAATATCTTTAGGCTCTCTGTTATTGGGAACACGGGATATGAGAGGAGAGTTCTACAGCAATATCTTTAGGCTCTCTGTAATGGGAACACGGGATATGAGAGGAGAGTTCTACAGCAATATCTTTAGGCTCTCTGTATTAGAACACGGGATATGAGAGGAGAGTTCTACTGAGCAACATCTTTACTCCTCTACTAGAACACGTGATATGAGAGGAGAGTTCACAGCAATATCTTTAGCCTCTCTGTATTAGGGAACACGGGATATGAGAGGAGAGTTCCTATTAAGGTGCATCTTTAGGCTCTCTGTAATAAAACACGGGATATGAGAGGAGAGTTCTACAGCAATATCTTTAGGCTCTGTATTGGGAACACGGATATGAGGAGGAGAGTTCCAGCTGCACATCTCTTAGCCCTGTGGCTGTGGGGAACACGGATATGAGAGGAGAGTTCTACAGCAATATCTTTAGGCTCTCTGTGGCTTGGGAATAGGGATATTATGAGAGGAGAGCTTACAGCAATATCTTTAGGTTTCTTGTATTGGGAACACGGGATATGAGAGGAGAGTTCTGCGAGCAAACATCTTTAGGCTCTCTGTATTGGGAACACGGGATATGAGAGGAGAGTTCTACAGCAATATCTTTAGGCTCTCTGTATTGGGAACACGGGATATGAGAGGAGAGTTCTACAGCAATATCTTTAGGCTCTCTGTATTGGGAACACGGGATATGAGAGGAGAGTTCTACAGCAATATCTTTAGCCTCTCTGTATTGGGAACACGGGATATGAGAGGAGAGTTCTACAGCAATATCTTTAGGCTCTCTGTATTGGGAACACGGGATATGAGAGGAGAGTTCTACAGCAATATCTTTAGGCTCTCTGTATTGGGAACACGGGATATGAGAGGGAGAGTTCTACAGCAATATCTTTAGGCTCTCTGTATTGGGAACACGGGATATGAGAGGAGAGTTCTACAGCAATATCTTTAGGCTCTCTGTATTGGGAACACGGGATATGAGAGGAGAGTTCTACAGCAATATCTTTAGCCTCTCTGTATTGGGAACACGGGATATGAGAGGAGAGTTCTACAGCAATATCTTTAGCCTCTCTGTATTGGGAACACATGATATGAGAGGAGAGTTCTACAGCAATATCTTTAGGCTCTCTGTATTTGGGCACACAGGATATGAGAGGAGAGTTCTACAGCAATATCTTTAGGCTCTCTGTATTGGGGACACGGGATATGAGAGGAGTGTTAATGTCTCCTAAACCTCACACTCACTATTCAATGTTTGATTAAATGCCACTCAAACTTGTTTGTCGTGTTTTAGAGGGGCAGTTTTGTTGTTAGGACTTTGTTAGTCATGAACGCGAACAAAAAAAAACTAACAGACGTGGTTTATTTATGAAGCCTATCCGTTGAATGAGTACTGAACAAAACATATAAACGCAACATTCAATACAATTTCAAAGATACACATACAACACCCATTCTGCCAGACACATTCTGTTAAAGGTCCCCAAAGCACACACATTTATTTTATCTTTATTTAACTAGGCAAGTCAGTTAAAAAAAATAATGTTATTTTCAATGACAGCGGGTTAACTGCCTATTCAGGGGCAGATCAACAGATTTGTACCTTTCCAGCTTGGGGATTTGAACTCGCAACCTTCTGGTTACTAGTCCAACACTCTAACCACTAGGCTACCCTGCCGCCACAAATTGCTGGGTTGCTCCACTTTTCAGTTCGCTGCAGCTGGCGACTGGAACGAGCTGCAAAAACACTCAAACTGGACAGTTTTATCTCAACTCTCCATCACGGACACTCTTACTGACAGTTGTGGCTGCTTCGTGTGATGTTTTGTTGTCTCTACCTTCTTGCCCTTTGTGCTGTTGTCTGTGCCCAATCATGTTTGTACCATGTTTTGTACTGCTGCCATGTTGTGCTGCTGCCATGTTGTGTTGCCACCATGTTCTTGTGATGTTGTGTCGCTACCATGCTTTCACATGTTGATGCCATGCTATGTTGTTGTCTTAGGTCTCTCTTTATCTAGTGTTGTGGTGTCTCTCTTGTTGTGATGTGTGTTTTGTCCTATATTTTTATTTTATTTTACATTTTTAATCCCATTTGCTCATATGATATTTTTCATAGGCCTGCATTAATTTTATTTCAAGATACGTTTCAATAAAAGTAGTGGATATAGCTGTTCTAATTGCCCTAAACATGACAAATAATACTTGGGAAAGCTATATCAATTCATCAACATAGACATTAACAGGTCTTTCTAAAGTAACCAATTACCTAAATTCTGAATTATATTTCGCACCGGTTTGCGAGCCCCCAGCCAATGAGAGAACGCGAAGGATGGACACGCTCGAGTGTAATCAATCGAAAGGATAAGTGCAAACCTGTACATTGTCATCCTGTCAGGTCGACCGACTGGGAGGTTTCAATCACAACGTGCCGGTTTCTCCGAAGTTTTTCTCCACGGTGAGAAGTGTCATAAGGGCAGACGCAGGAGGGACATGAGCGAGAGGTTTGTGGTCGTCCGTGTCGGTCAGGATGACGACGGGGTCAAAAATGATCCTGTACCTGACCGCGGAGGGGCTGAAGGCGACTCCATAGACCCACAAGATTCTGTTCCTATCCTCGAGTACAGTAGAGAGCCCAACAGATACGGTAAGATTTGACCTGTCCCCGACTCAGCCCGTTATTATCTAGTGGGGATTAGCTATGTATTTCACTTTGGGTTGTTTATTGTTACGTAACCCCGGTGTCCTTACAGAACTTTATGTACGGCACTTTCCAGATACATTAGGCACGTGCTGAAATGACGTCTGTTTATCGTCCAGGGTACAGCACGCGCAGAATTTACCTATTCGATTTTCTGAGTGATCATAGCTAATTCAAGATATCACTAATTAACCTACTTCTCCATGACATCAACGCTCTTTTTGCTACATACGTGTTTCTGTTCTCCTTTTAATGCACAACTGTAGTTGATGATAGTCCTAATTAATAATTTTGTCACATTTAATATTAAAATAGCAATTATGTATAACATTTGCTTTGCCTGTTTGCGTCTCACCTACCACACGGCAGGTGTTGCATGGCAACAGGTTGTAATGAAATTGTCACTCCTCTAAAATTAGACTGAAATGTCAAAAAGCATCACCAGGATAATCATGTTGAGGAATATATCATTTACAACCCTTACCCTATTTCAGCCAGTAGTTGTCCTCCTGAATATAGAAAAACTGTGCTATAAGTGACTATTCTCACAAATAAACTGCATCACTAGTCTAATTTTGGGAAACTATGCAATGTCTGGACACCTACAACCTCTTGCCTGTTCATGAGGAGACTATCCACTGTTTCTGAATATAGAACCAAAAGTAGTTAGTTCAGTATTTTAATTGGCTTTCCTGAGTGTATTTGGGAGTGCCCAAGACTATCCAGAGTTATTGTGGCATGGGAAGCATGCTCCTAGAGCTGTTATTAAAAGGGCAAGTTGGAACCTGGTTGCTGAACATGTTTTTGATATGAAGATATTGACAGCCATGCAGATGAATTCAAACTGTCAAATGAAATGTCATGAAATGTCAAAGAGAAAGAGAACATGTGCGTGAGTGTGTTTGTGTTTCAGTGTGTGAAGCACATATTGAATAGTTTGTTATCTCGGCTCGTATTTTCCAGTTCCCTTCTATTCGGGAATCCGTTTCCTCTATCTCCTTTCATCAATAAACTTGATATTTTAATCAATGCTTTAATAATAACGCCATTCCAACATTGAATTTATTCTAATGCATTTAGTGATAAGGGGTGCGTCTGTAAATCAAATCACCCTCTAAAGAAGATATGACAATGGTGGGTTGGGGGCAAGATGATACCTTGGCATTGAAATCATTTATCTTTGATAGATCAGTGCTTTCCCACATTACACTGATAGGAAATGGTCTTCAGAGTTTCAGCAAACAAACCGTAAGCCTATTTGGTTAAAAAACAAAAAACAATACGACAACAAAACAGAACCATAACTTTTTTGATCCTCAAAACATTTCAAGGAGTGTTGCTTACTCCGTTGACATTGGAATTTGGAAATTTAGAAAAATTGCTCTATAAAATATACCCGTCAAAGACAATTTACCACGACAAAGACATTCTAACCCACGAAAAACAATCTACTCTGTCAAAGACAATTGCTTAAAACAATTGAACTCTCTTGAACCCAATCTACTGTGGTAGAAAAAGGGTTTTGACCTGCAGTTGCAGATTATACAGCAGTTATCCATGTGTCTTCTGTCCTCTGTAGCTCAGTTAGCGGAGCGGGTCCTCTGTAGCTCAGTTAAGCGGAGCGGGGTCCTCTGTAGCTCAGTTAGCGGAGCGGGGTCCTCTGTAGCTCAGCGGGGTCCTCTGTAGCTTCAGCAGCGGAGCGGGGCCCTCTGTAGCCTGTGCTTGCGGAGCGGGCCCCTGTAGCTCAGTTAGCGGAGCGGGCCCTCTAGCTCAGCGGAGCGGGTCCCTCTGTAGCTCCAGTTGAGGGGAGCGGTCCTCTGTGCTCAGTTAAGCGGAGCGGGGTAGCCTGTTAAGCGGAGCCCTCTGTAGCTCAGTTAGCGGAGCGGGGCCCTCTGTAGCTCAGTTGAGCGGAGCGGGTCCTCTGTAGCTCAGTTAAGCGGGGTCCTCTGTAGCCAGTGGCGGGGTCCCTCTGTACTCAGCGGGGTCCTCTGTAGCTCAGTTAGCTGAGCGGGGTCCTCTAGCTCAGCCGGGGTCCTCTGTAGCTCCGTTAGCGGAGCGGGGTCCCTCTGTAGCTCCGTTAGCGGAGCGGGGTCCCTCTGTAGCTCAGTTAGCTGAGCGGGGTCCTCTGTAGCTCAGTTAAGCGGAGCGGGGTCTCTGTAGCTCAGCTGGAGTCAGCGGGGCCCTCTGTAGCTCCGCTTGAGCGGAGCGGGGCTCCCTGTAGCTCCGCTGAGCGGAGCGGGTCCTCTGTAGCTCAGTTAGCGGAGCGGGGTCCTCTGTAGCTCAGGAGGAGCGGGGTCCTCTGTAGCTCAGTTAGCGAGCGGGGTCCTGTGCTTGAGCGGAGCGGGGTCCTCTGTAGTCTGGGTTGAGCTCAGTTAGCGGAGCGGGGTCCTCTGTAGCTCAGTTAGCGGAGCGGGGTCCTCTGGCTCAGTTAAGCGGAGCGGGGTCCTCTGTAGCTCCGTTAAGCTGAGGGGTCCTCTGTAGCTCAGTTGAGCGGAGCGGGTCCTCTGTAGCTCGTTAGCGGAGCGGGGCCCTCTGTAGCTCCGTTAGCGGGAGCGGGGGTCTCTGTAGCTCCTGAGTCCTAGCTCAGCAGCGGAGCGTGGTCCTCTGTAGCTCAGTTAAGCGGAGCGGGGTCCTCTGTAGCTCAGTTAGCGGAGTTGGGAGATCTGGAGCCCTCCTGTAGCTGGCTCGGAGCGGGGTCCTCTGTAGCTCAGTTAAGCGGAGCGGGGCCCTCTGGTAGCTGGTTAGCGGAGCCGGGTCCCTGTAGCTCGTTAGCGGAGCGGGGCCCTCTGTAGCTCAGTTAGCGGAGCGGGGTCTCTGTAGCTCCGTTAAGCGGAGCGGGGCCTCTGTAGCTGTAGCTCCTCTGTAGCTCAGTTGGGAGCGGGCCGTAGCTCAGTTAGCGGAGCGGGGTCCTCTGTAGCCTCCGTTGAGCGGAGCGGGGTCCTCTGTAGCTCAGTTAGAGCAGGCTGAGCGGAGGGGTCCTCTGTAGCTCCGTTGAGCGGAGCGGGGTCCTCTGTAGCTCAGTTAGCTGAGCCGGGTTCTCTGTAGCTCCGTTGAGCGGAGCGGGAGATCTGTTGAGCTTTGAGCGGGGAGATCTGTTGGAGCGGAGCGGGAGATCTGTTGAGCGGAGCGGGGAGAGATCTGTTGAGCGGAGCGGGG
>NW_027013581.1:6299-16286 GCF_036934945.1 Oncorhynchus masou masou | reverse complement strand
TGACATAATATAATAGAGACTGTAGATCTAGCTGGTCTGTCATAATATAATAGAGACAGTAGATTTAGCTGGTCTGTCATATTGTAAAAGAGATGCAGTAGATCTATCTGGTCTATTGTCATGGAAAAATATTAAATAGAGACAGTAGATCTAGCTGGTCTGTCATAATATAATAGAGACAGTATATCTAGCTGGTCTGTCATAATATAATAGAGACAGTAGATCTAGCTGGTCTGTCATAATAATAAGACAGTAGATCTAGCTTGTCTGTCATAATAGTAGAGACAGTATATCTAGCTGGTCTGTCATAATATAATGTAAAAGAGAGACAGTAGATCCAGCTTACTGTCATAATATAATAGAGACAGTATATCTATTGGTCTGTCATATTATAATAGAGACAGTAGATCTAGCTGGTCTGTCATAATATAATAGAGACAGCATATCTAGCTGGTCTGTTATTATTTAATAGAGACAGTAGATCTAGCTGGTCTGTCAAAATTAATATAGACAGATCTAGAGACAGTAGATCTAGCTTGTCTGTCATAGTATAATAGAGACAGTATATCTAGCTGGTCTGTCACTATAATATAATAGATAATATATTGACACAAAGACAGTAGATCGAGCTGGTCTGACATAATATAATAGAGACAGTAGATCTATCTCATCTGACAGTAGTCATTCTGTCATTTGAGTAGAGGCAATCGATCTTGCTGTCATTTCATATTATAATAGATACATTAGATCTCGCTGGTCTGTCATAATATAATAGAGACAGTAGATCTAGCTGGTCTGTCATAATCTAGACACAGAGACAGTAGATCTAGCTGGTCTGTCAAAATATAATAGAGACAGTATATCTAGCTGGTCTGTCATAATTTAAAGTGACAGTAGATCTATCTGGTTTGTCATATTGTAAAAGAGACAGTGGATCTCACTTACTGTCATATTATAATAGAGACAGTATATCTAGCTGGTCTGTCATATTATAATAGAGACAGTAGATCTAGCTGGTCTGTCATAATATAATAGAGACAGTATATCTAGCTGGTCTGTCATAATATAATAGAGACAGTATATCTAGCTGGTCTGTCATATCATAATAGAGGCAGTAGATCTAGCTTGTCTGTCATAATATAATAGAGACAGTATATCTAGCTGGTCTGTCATAATATAATAGAGACACAGAGACAGTAGATCGAGCTGGTCTGACATAATATAATAGAGACAGTAGATCTTGCTGGTCTGTCATAATATAATAGAGACAGTAGATTTTGCTGGTCTGTCATAATATAATAGAGACAGTAGATCTAGCTGGTCTGTCATAATATAATAGAGACAGTATATCTAGCTGGTCTGTCATATTATATAATAGAGGCAGTAGATCTAGCTTGTCTGTCATATTATAATAGAGACAGTAGATCTAGCTTGTCTGTTATTATTTAATAGAGACAGTAGATCTAGCTGGTCTGTCAAAATATAATAGAGACAGTATTTCTAGCTGGTCTGTCATAATATAAAAGTGACAGTAGATCTATCTGGTTTGTCATTTTGTAAAAGAGACAGTAGATCTCACTTACTGTCATATTATAATAGAGACAGTATATCTAGCTGGTCTGTCATATTATAATAGAGACAGTAGATCTAGCTGGTCTGTCATAATATAATCGATCTTGCTGTCACATATTATAATAGATACATTAGATCTCGCTGTCTGTCATAATATAATAGAGACAGTAGATCTAGCTGGTCTGTCATAATCTATAGATCTAGCTGGTCTGTCAAAATATAATAGAGACAGTATATCTAGCTGGTCTGTCATAATTTAATAGTGACAGTAGATCTATCTGGTTTGTCATATTGTAAAAGAGACAGTGGATCTCACTTACTGTCATATTATAATAGAGACAGTATATCTAGCTGGTCTGTCATATTATAATAGAGACAGTAGATCTAGCTGGTCTGTCATAATATAATAGAGACAGTATATCTAGCTGGTCTGTCATATTATAATAGAGACAGTAGATCTAGCTGGTCTGTCATAATATAATAGAGACACAGAGACAGTAGATCTAACTGGATTGTCATATTATAATAGAGACAGTAGATCTATCCGGAATATCATGTTACAATATAGACAGTAGATCTGTCTGTCATATATAATAGAGACAGTAGATCTAGCTGGTCTGTAATAATATAATAGAGACAGTAGATCTAGCTGGTATGTCATATTGTAAAAGAGACAGTAGATCTAGCTGGTCTGTCATATATAATAGAGACAGTATATCTAGCTGGTCTGTCATAATATAATGAGACAGTAGATCTAGCTGGTCTGTCATAATATAATAGAGACAGTATATCTAGCTGGTCTGTCATATTATAATAGAGACAGTAGATCTAGCTTGTCTGTCATAATATAATAGAGACAGTAGATCTAGCTGGTCTGCCATCATATAATAGAGACAGTAGATCTAGCTGATATTTCATATTATAATAGATACAATAGATCTAGCTGGTCTGTCATATATAATAGAGACAGTAGATCTAGCTGGTCTGTCATAATATAATAGAGACAGTAGATCTAGCTGGTCTGTCATAATATATATATATTGTAGATCTAGCTGGTGTCATATTATAATAGAGACAGTAGATCTAGCTGGTCTGTCATATTATAATAGAGACAGTAGATCTAGCTGGTCTGTCATAATATAATAGAGACAGTATATCTAGCTGGTCTGTCATAATATAATAGAGACAGTAGATCTAGCTGGTCTGTCATATTATAATAGAGACAGTAGATCTAGCTTGTCTGTCATAATATAATAGAGAGACAGTATATCTAGCTGGTCTGTCATAATATAATAGAGACACAGAGATAGTAGATCGAGCTGGTCTGTCATAATATAATAGAGACAGTAGATCTTGCTGGTCTGTCATAATATAATAGAGACAGTAGATTTTGCTGGTCTGTCATAATATAATAGAGACAGTATATCTAGCTGGTCTGTCATAATATAATAGAGACAGTATATCTAGCTGGTCTGTCATATTATAATAGAGACAGTAGATCTAGCTGGTCTGTCATAATATAATAGAGACAGTATATCTAGCTGGTCTGTCATATTATAATAGAGACAGTAGATCTAGCTGGTCTGTCATAATATAATAGAGACAGTATATCTAGCTGGTCTGTCATATTTTAATAGAGACAGTAGATCTAGCTTGTCTGTCATAATATAATAGAGACAGTAGATCTAGCTGGTCTGTCATAATATAATAGAGACAGTATATCTAGCTGGTCTGTCATATTATAATAGAGACAGTAGATCTAGCTGGTCTGTCATAATATAATATAGACAGTAGATCTAGCTGGTCTGTCATAATATAATAGAGACAGTATATCTAGCTGGTCTGTTATTATTTAATAGAGACAGTAGATCTAGCTGGTCTGTCAAAATATAATAGAGACAGTATTTCTAGCTGGTCTGTCATAATATAAAAGTGACAGTAGATCTATCTGGTTTGTCATTTTGTAAAAGATCAGTAGATCTCACTTACTGTCATATTATAATAGAGACAGTATATCTAGCTGGTCTGTCATAATATAATAGAGACAGTATATCTAGCTGGTCTGTCATATTATAATATAGACAGTAGATCAGTTGGTCTGTCATAATATAATAGAGACAGTAGATCTAGCTGGTCTGTCATAATATAATAGAGACAGTATATCTAGCTGGTCTGTCATAATATAATGGAGACAGTAGATCTAGCTGGTCTGTCATAATATAATAGAGACAGTAGATCTAGCTGGTCTGCCATCATATAATAGAGACAGTAGATCTAGCTGGTATTTTGTATTATAATAGAGACAGTAGATCTAACTGGTCTGTCATTATTTAATAGAGACAGTAGATCTAGCTGGTCTGTCATAATATAATAGAGACAGTATATCTAGCTGGTCTGTCATAATATAATAGAGACAGTAGATCTATCTGGATTGTCATATTGTAAAAGAGACAGTAGATCTACCTTACTGTCATAATATAATAGAGACAGTATATCTAGCTGGTCTGTCATATTATAATAGAGACAGTAGATCTATCCAGAATAGTATGTTACAATATATATAGACAGTAGATCTAGTTGGTCTGTCATATTATAATAGAGACAGTAGATCTAGCTGGTCTGTCATAATATAATAGAGACAGTATATCTAGCTGGTCTGTCATAATATAATAGAGACAGTAGATCTATCTGGTTTGTCATTTTGTAAAGAGACAGTAGATCTCACTTACTGTTATATTATAATAGAGACAGTATATCTAGCTGGTCTGTCATAATATAATAGAGACAGTAGATCTAGCTGGTCTGTCATAATATAATAGAGACAGTATATCTAGGTCTGTCATAATATAATAGTGACAGTAGATCTAGCTGGTCTGTCATAATATAATAGAGACAGTAGATCTAGCTGGTCTGTCATAATATAATAGAGACAGTAGATCTAGCTGGTCTGTCATAATATAATAGAGACACAGAGACAGTAGATCTAGCTGGTCTGTCATAATATAATAGAGACAGTAGATCTAGCTGGTCTGTCATATTATAATAGAGACAGTATATCTAGCTGGTCTGTCATAATATAATAGAGACAGTAGATCTATCCATATCATGACAGAGACATAGATCTAGCTGGTCTGACATAATATAATAGAGACAGTAGATCTAGCTGGTCTGTCATAATATAATAGAGACAGTATATCTAGCTGGTCTGTCATAATTATATAATAGAGACAGTAGATCTAGCTTGGTCTGTCATATTATAATAGAGACACAGAGACAGTAGATCTAGCTGGTCTGTCATATTTAATAGAGACAGTAGATCTAGCTGGTCTGCCATCATATAATAGAGATCTATCTGTTACATTATAATAGAGACAGTAGATCTAGCTGGTCTGTCAAAATATAATAGAGACAGTATTTCTAGCTGGTCTGTCATAATATAATAGAGACAGTAGATCTATCTGGTTTGTCATTTTGTAAAAGAGACAGTAGATCTCACTTACTGTCATATTATAATAGAGACAGTCTAGCTGGTCTGTCATATTATAATAGAGACAGTATATCTAGCTGGTCTGTCATATTATAATATAGACAGTAGATCTAGCTGGTCTGTCATAATATAATAGAGACAGTAGATCTAGCTGGTCTGTCATAATATAATAGAGACAGTATATCTAGCTGGTCTGTCATATTATAATAGAGACAGTAGATCTAGCTGGTCTGTCATAATATAATAGAGACAGTAGATCTAGCTGGTCTGCCATCATATAATAGAGACAGTAGATCTAGCTGGTATTTTGTATTATAATAGATACAATAGATCTAACTGGTCTGTCATTATTTAATAGAGACAGTAGATCTAGCTGGTCTGTCAAAATATAATAGAGACAGTATATAGCTGGTCTGTCATAATATAATAGAGACAGTAGATCTATCTGGTTTGTCATATTGTAAAAGAGACAGTAGATCTACCTTACTGTCATAATATAATAGAGACAGTATATCTAGCTGGTCTGTCATATTATAATAGAGACAGTAGATCTATCCGGAATAGTATGTCTGACAGTAGATCATATATTATAATAGAGACAGTATATCTAGCTGGTCTGTCATATTATAATATAGACAGTAGATCTAGCTGGTCTGTCATAATATAATAGAGACAGTATATCTAGCTGGTCTGTCATATTATAATAGAGACAGTAGATCTAGCTTGTCTGTCATAATATAATAGAGACAGTAGATCTAGTTGGTCTGTCATATTATAATAGAGACAGTAGATCTAGCTGGTCTGTCATAATATAATAGAGACAGTATATCTATCTGGTCTGTCATATTATAATAGAGACAGTAGATCTAGCTGGTCTGTCATAATATAATAGAGACAGTATATCTAGATCGAGCTGGTCTGTCATAATATAATAGAGACAGTAGATCTAGCTGGTCTGTCATAATATAATAGAGACAGTAGATCTAGCTGGTCTGTCATAATATAATAGAGACAGTAGATCTAGCTGGTCTGTCATATTATAATAGAGACAGTGGATCTCACTTACTGTCATATTATAATAGATACAGTATATCTAGCTGGTCTGTCATATTATAATAGAGACAGTAGATCTATCTGGTCTGTCATAATATAAAAGAGACAGTATATCTACTTACTGTCATAATATAATAGAGACAGTATATCTAGCTGGTCTGTCATATGTAATAGATACACAGAGACAGTAGATCTTGCTGGTCTGTCATAATATAATAGAGACAGTAGATCTAGCTGGTCTGCCATCATATAATAGAGACAGTAGATCTAGCTGGTCTGTCATAGTATAATAGAGACAGTATATCTAGCTGGTCTGTCAAATTATAATACAGACAGTAGATCTAGCTTGTCTGTCATAATATAATAGAGACAGTATATCTAGCTGGTCTGTCATAATATAATAGAGACACAGAGACAGTAGATCGAGCTGGTCTGACATAATATAATAGAGACAGTAGATCTATCTCATCTGTCATAATATAATAGAGACAGTAGATCTAGCTGGTCTGTCATTCTAGAGTAGAGGCAATCAATCTTGCTGTCATTTCATATTATAATAGATACATTAGATCTCGCTGGTCTGTCATAATATAATAGAGACAGTAGATCTAGCTGGTCTGTCATAATCTAGACACAGAGACAGTAGATCTAGCTGGTCTGTCAAAATATAATAGAGACAGTATATCTAGCTGGTCTGTCATAATTTAATAGTGACTGTAGATCTATCTGGTTGTTTGTCATATTGTAAAAGAGACAGTGGATCTCACTTACTGTCATATTATAATAGAGACAGTATATCTAGCTGGTCTGTCATATTATAATAGAGACAGTAGATCTAGCTGGTCTGTCATAATATAATAGAGACAGTATATCTAGCTGGTCTGTCATAATATAATAGAGACAGTATATCTAGCTGGTCTGTCATATCATAATAGAGGCAGTAGATCTAGCTTGTCTGTCATAATATAATAGAGACAGTATATCTAGCTGGTCTGTCATAATATAATAGAGACACAGAGACAGTAGATCGAGCTGGTCTGACATAATATAATAGAGACAGTAGATCTTGCTGGTCTGTCATAATATAATAGAGACAGTAGATTTTGCTGGTCTGTCATAATATAATAGAGACAGTAGATCTAGCTGGTCTGTCATAATATAATAGAGACAGTATATCTAGCTGGTCTGTCATATTATATAATAGAGGCAGTAGATCTAGCTTGTCTGTCATATTATAATAGAGACAGTAGATCTAGCTTGTCTGTTATTATTTAATAGAGACAGTAGATCTAGCTGGTCTGTCAAAATATAATAGAGACAGTATTTCTAGCTGGTCTGTCATAATATAAAAGTGACAGTAGATCTATCTGGTTTGTCATTTTGTAAAAGAGACAGTAGATCTCACTTACTGTCATATTATAGATCTGTCATATATAATAGAGACAGTAGATCTAGCTGGTCTGTCATAATATAATAGAGACAGTATATCTAGCTTGTCTGTCATGTCAGAGATCAGGTATATCTAGAGACTGATCTGTCATAATAATAAGACAGTATATCTAGCTGGTCTGTCATATTATAATAGAGACAGTAGATCTAGCTGGTCTGCTGGTCTGTCATAATATAATAGAGACAGTAGATCTAGCTGGTCTGTCATTATATAATAGAGACAGTAGATCTAGCTGGTCTGTCATAATATAATAGAGACAGTATATCTAGCTGGTCTGTCATAATATAATAGAGACAGTAGATCTAGCTGGTCTGTCATAATATAATAGAGACAGTAGATAATATAATAGAGACTAGCTGGTCTGTCATATTATAATAGAGACAGTAGATCTAGCTGGTCAATGTCATATTATAATAGAGACAGTAGATCTAGCTGGTCTGTCAAAATATAATAGAGACAGTATATCTAGCTGGTCTGTCATAATATAATAGAGACAGTAGATCTATCTGGATTGTCTATTGGAGACAGTAGATCTACCTTACTGTCATAATATAATAGAGACAGTATATCTAGCTGGTCTGTCATCTAGATCTGGAATGTCATAATATAATAGAGACAGTAGATCTAGTTGGTCTGTCATATTATAATAGAGACAGTAGATCTAGCTGGTCTGTCATAATATAATAGAGACAGTAGATCTAGCTGGTCTGTCATAATATAATAGAGACAGTAGATCTAGCTGGTCTGTCATATTATAATAGAGACAGTAGATCTAGCTGGTCTGTCATATTAAAATAGATACAGTATATCTATCTGGTCTGTCATAATATAATAGAGACAGTAGATCTAGCTGGTCTGTCATAATATAATAGAGACAGTATATCTAGCTGGTCTGTCATATATAATAGAGACAGTAGATCTAGCTGGTCTGTCATAATATAGATAGAGACAGTATATCTAGCTGGTCTGTCATAATATAATAGAGACACAGAGACAGTAGATCGAGCTGGTCTGATAATATAATAGAGACAGTAGATCTTGCTGGTCTGTCATAATATAATAGAGACAGTAGATCTTGCTGGTCTGTCATAATATAATAGAGACAGTAGATCTAGCTGGTCTGTCATAATATAATAGAGACAGTATATCTAGCTGGTCTGTCATATTATAATAGAGACAGTAGATCTAGCTGGTCTGTCATAATATAATAGAGACAGTAGATCTAGCTGGTCTGTCATAATATAATAGAGACAGTATATCTAGCTGGTCTGTCATATTATAATAGAGACAGTAGATCTAGCTGGTCTGTCATAATATAATAGAGACAGTATATCTAGCTGGTCTGTCATAATATAATAGAGACAGTAGATCTAGCTGGTCTGTCATAATATAATAGAGACAGTAGATCTAGCTGGTCTGTCATAATATAATAGAGACAGTATATCTAGCTGGTCTGTCAAAATATAATAGAGACAGTATATCTAGCTGGTCTGTCATAATTAAAAGTGACAGTAGATCTATCTGGTTTGTCATTTTGTAAAAGAGACAGTAGATCTCACTTACTGTCATATTATAATAGAGACAGTATATCTAGCTGGTCTGTCATATTATAATAGAGACAGTATATCTAGCTGGTCTGTCATATTATAATAGAGACAGTATATTTAGCTGGTCTGTCATATTATAATATAGACAGTAGATCTAGCTGGTCTGTCATAATATAATATAGACAGTAGATCTAGCTGGTCTGTCATAATATAATAGAGACAGTATATCTAGCTGGTCTGTCATATTATAATATAGACAGTAGATCTAGCTGGTCTGTCATAATCATAATAGAGACAGTAGATCTAGCTGGTATTTCGTCAATATAATAGATACAGTATATCTAGCTGGTCTGTCATATTATAATATAGACAGTAGATCTAGCTGGTCTGTCATAATATAATAGAGACAGTATATCTAGCTGGTCTGTCATAATATAATAGAGAGAGTAGATTTAGCTGGTTTGTCATAATATAATAGAGACAGTAGATCTAGCTGGTCTGTCAAAATATAATAGAGACAGTATATCTAGCTGGTCTGTCATAATATAAAAGTGACAGTAGATCTATCTGGTTTGTCATTTTGTAAAAGAGACAGTAGATCTAGCTGGTATTTCGTATTATAATAGATACAATAGATCTAACTGGTCTGTCATTATTTAATAGAGACAGTAGATCTATCTGGTCTGTCATAATATAATAGAGACAGTATATCTAGCTGGTCTGTCATATTATATAATAGAGGCAGTAGATCTAGCTTGTCTGTCATATTATAATAGAGACAGTAGATCTAGCTTGTCTGTCATAATATAATAGATACAGTATATCTAGCTGGTCTGTCATAATATAATAGAGACACAGAGACAGTAGATCGAGCTGGT
>NW_027013581.1:0-5799 GCF_036934945.1 Oncorhynchus masou masou | reverse complement strand
ATAGAGACAGTAGATCTAGCTGGTCTGTCAAAATATAATAGAGACAGTATATCTAGCTGGTCTGTCATAATATAAAAGTGACAGTAGATCTATCTGGTTTGT
Source organism: Oncorhynchus masou masou (assembly GCF_036934945.1). Classification (NCBI taxonomy): domain Eukaryota; kingdom Metazoa; phylum Chordata; class Actinopteri; order Salmoniformes; family Salmonidae; genus Oncorhynchus; species Oncorhynchus masou. Next base: position 5,697 of record NW_027013581.1, on the reverse strand, counting down.
CATTTTGTAAAAGAGACAGTAGATCTCACTTACTGTCATATAAAAATAGAGACAGTATATCTAGCTGGTCTGTCATATTATAATAGAGACAGTAGATCTAGCTGGTCTGTCATAATATAATAGAGACAGTATATCTAGCTGGTCTGTCATATTATAATATAGACAGTAGATCTAGCTGGTCTGTCATAATATAATAGAGACAGTAGATCTAGCTTGTCTGTCATAATATAATAGATACAGTATATCTAGCTGGTCTGTCATAATATAATAGAGACACAGAGACAGTAGATCGAGCTGGTCTGACATAATATAATAGAGACAGTAGATTTTGCTGGTCTGTCATAATATAATAGAGACAGTAGATCTAGCTGGTCTGTTATTATTTAATAGAGACAGTAGATCTAGCTGGTCTGTCAAAATATAATAGAGACAGTATATCTAGCTGGTCTGTCATAATATAAAAGTGACAGTAGATCTATCTGGTTTGTCATTTTGTAAAAGAGACAGTAGATCTCACTTACTGTCATATTATAATAGAGACAGTATATCTAGCTGGTCTGTCATATTATAATAGAGACAGTAGATCTAGCTGGTCTGTCATAATATAATATAGACAGTAGATCTAGCTGGTCTGTCATAATATAATAGAGACAGTAGATCTAGCTGGTCTGTCATAATATAATAGAGACAGTATATCTAGCTGGTCTGTCATAATATAATGGAGACAGTAGATCTAGCTGGTCTGTCATAATATAATAGAGACAGCAGATCTAGCTGGTCTGCCATAATATAATAGAGACAGTATATCTAGCTGGTCTGTCATATTATAATAGAGACAGTAGATCTATCCTGGTTTGTAGTATGTTATAATATAGACAGTAGATCTAGCTGGTCTGTCATATATAATAGAGACAGTAGATCTAGCTGGTCTGTCATATTATAATAGAGACAGTAGATCTAGCTGGTCTGTCATAATATAATAGAGACAGTAGATCTAGCTGGTCTGTCATCATATAATAGAGACAGTATATCTAGCTGGTCTGTCATAATATAAAAGAGACAGTAGATCTATCTGGTTTGTCTAAAAGAGACAGTAGATCTCACTTACTGTCATATTATAATAGAGACAGTATATCTAGCTGGTCTGTCATATTATAATAGAGACAGTAGATCTAGCTGGTCTGTCATAATATAATAGAGACAGTATATCTAGCTGGTCTGTCATATTATAATATAGACAGTAGACAGATCTAGCTGGTCTGTTATTATTTAATAGAGACAGTAGATCTAGCTGGTCTGTCAAAATATAATAGAGACAGTATATCTAGCTGGTCTGTCATAATATAAAAGTGACAGTAGATCTACCTGGTTTGTCATAAAAGAGACAGTATCTAGAGACAGTATATCTAGCTGGTCTGTCATTTATAATAGAGACAGTAGATCTAGCTGGTCTGTCATAATATAATAGAGACAGTATATCTAGCTGGTCTGTCATATTATAATAGAGACAGTAGATCTAGCTGGTCTGTCATAATATAATAGAGACAGTATATCTAGCTGGTCTGTCATATTATAATATAGACAGTAGATCTAGCTGGTCTGTCATAATATAATAGAGACAGTAGATCTAGCTGGTCTGTCATAATATAATAGAGACAGTATATCTAGCTGGTCTGTCATAATATAATGGAGACAGTAGATCTAGCTGGTCTGTCATAATATAATAGAGACAGTAGATCTAGCTGGTCTGCCATCATATAATAGAGACAGTATATCTAGCTGGTCTGTCATATTATAATAGAGACAGTAGATCTATCCGGAATAGTATGTTACAATATAGACAGTAGATCTAGTTGGTCTGTCATATCATAATAGAGACAGTAAATCTAGCTGGTCTGTCATATTATAATAGAGACAGTAGATCTAGCTGGTCTGTCATAATATAATAGAGACAGTATATCTAGCTGGTCTGCCATAATATAATAGAGACAGTATATCTAGCTGGTCTGTCATAATATAAAAGTGACAGTAGATCTATCTGGTTTGTCATTTTGTAAAAGAGACAGTAGATCTCACTTACTGTCATATTATAATAGAGACAGTATATCTAGCTGGTCTGTCATATATATAATAGAGACAATAGATCTAGCTGGTCTGTCATAATAGAGACAGTATAATAGAGTCATATTATAATATAGACAGTAGTATCTGGTCTGTTCATTATTTAATAGACAGTAGATCTAGCTGGTCTGTCATAATATAATAGAGACAGTATATCTAGCTGGTCTGTCATAATATAATAGAGACAGTAGATCTATCTGGTTTGTCATTTTGTGGTCTGTCATAATCATATAATAGAGACAGTATATCTAGCTGGTCTGTCATCTATAATAGAGACAGTAGATCTAGCTGGTCTGTCATAATATAATAGAGACAGTAGATCTAGCTGGTCTGTCATAATATAATAGAGACAGAGACAGTAGATCTAGCTGGTCTGTCATAATATAATAGAGACAGTAGATCTTGCTGGTCTGTCATAATATAATAGAGACATATCTAGCTGGTCTGTCATATAATATAATAGAGACAGTAGATCTAGCTGGTCTGTCATAATATAATAGAGACAGTAGATCTAGCTGGTCTGTCATATTATAATAGAGACAGTAGATCTAGCTGGTCTGTCATTATTTAATAGAGACAGTAGATCTAGCTGGTCTGTCATAATATAATAGAGACAGTATATCTAGCTGGTCTGTCATAATATAATAGAGACAGTAGATCTATCTGGTTTGTCATTTTGTAAAAGAGACAGTAGTCTGTCATAATATAATAGAGACAGTAGATCTAGCTGGTCTGTCATAATATAATAGAGACAGTAGATCTAGCTGGTCTGTCATAATATAATAGTAGATCTAGCTGGTTTGTCATTAAAGAGACAGTAGATCTCATCTAGCTGGTCATATTATAATAGAGACAGTAGATCTAGCTGGTCTGTCATAATATAATAGAGACAGTAGATCTAGCTGGTCTGTCATAGAATATAATAGAGACAGTAGATCTAGCTGGTCTGTCATATATAATAGAGACAGTAGATCTAGCTGGTACTGTCTATATTATAATAGAGACAGTAGATCTCAAGCTGGTCTGTCATATTATAATAGAGACAGTAGATCTAGCTGGTCTGTCATAATATAATAGAGACAGTAGATCTAGCTGGTCTGTCATAATATAATAGAGACAGTATATCTAGCTGGTCTGTCATAATATAATAGAGACACAGAGACAGTAGATCTAGCTGGTCTGTCATAATATAATAGAGACAGTAGATCTTGCTGGTCTGTCATAATATAATAGAGACAGTAGATCTAGCTGGTCTGTCATAATATAATAGAGACAGTATATCTAGCTGGTCTGTCATATTATAATAGAGACAGTAGATCTAGCTGGTCTGTCATAATATAATAGAGACAGTATATCTAGCTGGTCTGTCATATTATAATATAGACAGTAGATCTAGCTGGTCTGTTATTATTTAATAGAGACAGTAGATCTAGCTGGTCTGTCAAAATATAATAGAGACAGTATATCTAGCTGGTCTGTCATAATATAAAAGTGACAGTAGATCTACCTGGTTTGTCATTTTGTAAAAGAGACAGTAGATCTCACTTACTGTCATATAAAAATAGAGACAGTATATCTAGCTGGTCTGTCATATTATAATAGAGACAGTAGATCTAGCTGGTCTGTGATAATATAATAGTGACAGTATATCTAGCTGGTCTGTCATATTATAATATAGACAGTAGATCTAGCTGGTCTGTCATAATATAATAGAGACAGTATATCTAGCTGGTCTGTCATATTATAATATAGACAGTAGATCTAGCTGGTCTGTCATAATATAATAGAGACAGTAGATCTAGCTGGTCTGTCATAATATAATAGAGACAGTATATCTAGCTGGTCTGTCATAATATAATGGAGACAGTAGATCTAGCTGGTCTGTCATAATATAATAGAGACAGTAGATCTAGCTGGTCTGCCATCATATAATAGAGACAGTATATCTAGCTGGTCTGTCATATTATAATAGAGACAGTAGATCTATCCGGAATAGTATGTTACAATATAGACAGTAGATCTAGTTGGTCTGTCATATCATAATAGAGACAGTAGATCTAGCTGGTCTGTCATAATATAATAGAGAGAGTAGATTTAGCTGGTTTGTCATAATATAATAGAGACAGTAGATCTAGCTGGTCTGTCAAAATATAATAGAGACAGTATATCTAGCTGGTCTGTCATAATATAAAAGTGACAGTAGATCTATCTGGTTTGTCATTTTGTAAAAGAGACAGTAGATCTCACTTACTGTCATATTATAATAGAGACAGTAGATCTAGCTGGTCTGTCATAATATAATAGAGACAGTATATCTAGCTGGTCTGTCATATTATAATAGAGACAGTAGATCTAGCTGGTCTGTCATAATATAATAGAGACACAGAGACAGTAGATCGAGCTGGTCTGACATAATATAATAGAGACAGTAGATCTTGCTGGTCTGTCATAATATAATAGAGACAGTAGATCTAGCTGGTCTGTCATAATATAATAGAGACAGTAGATCTAGCTGGTCTGCCATCATATAATAGAGACAGTAGATCTAGCTGGTATTTCGTATTATAATAGATACAATAGATCTAACTGGTCTGTCATTATTTAATAGAGACAGTAGATCTAGCTGGTCTGTCAAAATATAATAGAGACAGTATATCTAGCTGGTCTGTCATAATATAATAGAGACAGTAGATCTATCTGGTTTGTCATATTGTAAAAGAGACAGTAGATCTCACTTACTGTCATAATATAATAGAGACAGTATATCTAGCCGGTCTGTCATATTATAATAGAGACAGTAGATCTATCCGGATCTATCCGGAATATCATGTTAATATCTGGTATTTCGTATTATAATAGATACAATAGATCTAACTGGTCTGTCATTATTTAATAGAGACAGTAGATCTAGCTGGTCTGTCAAAATATAATAGAGACAGTATATCTATCTGGTTTGTCATATTGTAAAAGAGACAGTAGATCTCACTTACTGTCATATTATAATAGAGACAGTATATCTAGCTGGTCTGTCATATTATAATAGAGACAGTAGATCTAGCTGGTCTGTCAAAATATAATAGAGACAGTATATCTAGCTGGTCTGTCATATTACAATAGAGACAGTAGATCTAGCTTGTCTGTCATAATATAATAGAGACAGTATATCTAGCTGGTCTGTCATAATATAATAGAGACACAAAGACAGTAGATCGAGCTGGTCTGACATAATATAATAGAGACAGAAGATCTTGCTCGTCTGTCATAATATAATAGAGACAGTAGATCTAGCTGGTCTGTCATAATATAATAGAGACAGTAGATCTATCTGGTCTGCCATCATATAATAGAGACAGTTGATCTAGCTGGTATTTCGTATTATAATCGATACAATAGATCAAGCTGGTCTGTCATTATTTAATAGAGACAGTAGATCTAGCTACATATTATAATAGAGACAGTAGATCTATATGTTCTGTCATAATATAATAGAGACAGTATATCTAGCTGGTCTGTCATATTATAATAGAGACAGTAGATCTAGCTTGTCTGTCATAATATAATAGAGACAGTATTTCT
>NW_027013580.1:0-15786 GCF_036934945.1 Oncorhynchus masou masou | reverse complement strand
TCTGTGTACAAAGTAAAACACCAAATAATGCATGTCTTCATTCTTTTGGAACTTTAGTAAGTGTAATGTTTACAGTTCATTTTGTTGTTTATTATTTATTGCACTTGCTTTCAAGTGGGCTGAAAAGACAGGTTTCTTGTGCTATTGTTCTTCATGAAATTGTCAATGAATGTTGCTATCTCTAATGGTTGAACTCACTTTGTTATCTATTTCCCAGAGGTCGCATATCCTCATTATGAACAACGTAAGTCTTGGATCCTGGAAATAGAATTATACTTTATTCGAGAGCGCTTCGTTTTCAAAATGAGAAATCATTACATCTTTTTACAGCACACACACACACAAGAACTCAACAGTGAACCTCTCTTTAGATGGGATGGATGTTGAATTTCATACATTTTGTTAATCACACTTATTATACTTGCTTATCTCGCCTGTCTATTTCTAACAGTTTTTCCCCTCCCTAGGGTGGGGAGGCCTCTTTCCAGTTATTAGTTTCACCGTTATCACAAGCATTAGTTGTCCTTGAACGTCTCAACTATACCCAGCTCTATATTGAACAGTAACACAATGGCCTAGTCACACAAATTATTTAATTATGACTCAACACATTTCATACAATGATATGGTTTCAGGGTGGAACACTTTAGTCATTATCTTAAAACATACAAATGATTCTATCAGAAATTGAAATTGAGAGCCAGAGAGAGACAGACATCCACTCTAAAACGAAGGTTCCTGAGTATCCTTTAGGGTTCTTCACATAACCCCTTTTAATGGATCCTCAACAAAAAAATACTATTATTATTATCACCACAGGCCCAGGTAGCTTATTTGTCATCGCCCCTTCTCTAATATGTATCTGATACCAGTAAAGTATTTAGCTAATAATAACACACCCTTATTTCCTGATTCATCTGGTTTCCAGGGCAACTCGCTGCTCTTTCCTCCCCAACGTTCTAAAGGTGTATCTGGAGAACGGACAGACCAAGGCCTTCAAGTTTGAACCCAACACCACTGTCAAGGTAATTATATTATACACATACTACACTATGATATTATAAGTATAATTCTGATGATACTACTAATATAATAGACAGACCAAGGCCCAACACCCTTGTCAAGGTAACTTTATTTTACTATATGACACCACACTGCTTCAACACCATATTCAACCAAATATTTATTTATATATTTCTTAATTCCGTTCTTTTACTTTTAGATGTGTGTGTATTGTTGTGAATTGTTAGATACTACTGCACTGTTGGAGCTAGAAACACACGCATTCCGCTACACACACATCTGCTGAATATGTGTATGTGACCAATAACATTTGATTTGATTTGTTATTAAGGAACTTTACGGTGGCGCGTTGGGCCAGTAACCGAAAGGTTGCTAGATCGAATCCCTGAGCTGACGAAATAAAACTCTGTCGTTCTGCCCATGAACAAGGCAGTTAACCCACAGTTCCTAGACCAGTTAACCCACTGTTCCTAGACCAGTTAACCCACTGTTCCTAGACCAGTTAACCCACTGTTCCTAGACCAGTTAACCCACTGTTCCTAGACCAGTTAACCCACTGTTCCTCGACCAGTTAACCCACTATTCCTAGACCAGTTAACCCACAGTTCCTCGACCAGTTAACCCACTGTTCCTCGACCAGTTAACCCACTGTTCCTCGACCAGTTAACAAACTGTTCCTAGACCAGTTAACCCACTGTTCCTAGACCAGTTAACCCACTGTTCCTCGACCAGTTAACCCACAGTTCCTCGACCAGTTAACCCACAGTTCCTCGACCAGTTAACCCACTGTTCCTAGACCAGTTAACCCACTGTTCCTAGACCAGTTAACCCACAGTTCCTCGACCAGTTAACCCACTGTTCCTAGACCAGTTAACCCACTGTTCCTTGACCTGTTAACCCACTGTTCCTAGACCAGTTAACCCACTGTTCCTCAAAATACTGTCTACTAGTGTCCTGTCCAGGGGTGAACATGAACATCAAGCTGCCTCACACTACAGAAGCAGATCGACTCCTCCCGGCCGTCCTGGTTCAGACAATAGACTCCTCCTCTACAGGCCGTCCTGGCTCAGACAATAGACTCCTCCTCTACAGGCCGTCCTGGTTCAGACAACAGACTCCTCTACAGGCCGTCCTGGCTCAGACAATAGACTCCTCCTCTACAGGCCGTACTGGTTCAGACAATAGACTCCTCTACAGGCCGTCATGGCTCTGACAATAGACTCCTCCTCTACAGGCCGTCCTGGTTCAGACAATAGACTCCTCCTCTACAGGCCGTCCTGGTTCAGACAATAGACTCCTCCTCTACAGGCCGTCCTGGTTCAGACAATAGACTCCTCCTCTACAGGCCGTCCTGGCTCTGACAATAGACTCCTCTACAGGCCGTCATGGCTCTGACAATAGACTCCTCCTCTACAGGCCGTACTGGTTCAGACAATAGACTCCTCCTCTACAGGCCGTACTGGTTCAGACAATAGACTCCTCCTCTACAGGCCGTCCTGGTTCAGACTATAGACTCCTCCTCTACAGGCCGTCCTGGCTCAGACAATAGACTCCTCCTCTACAGGCCGTCCTGGTTCAGACTATAGACTCCTCCTCTACAGGCCGTCCTGGTTCAGACAATAGACTCCTCCAGGCCGTCCTGGTTCAGACAATAGACTCCTCCTCTACGGGCCGTCCTGGTTCAGACTATAGACTCCTCCTCCTCTAGACAATAGACTCCTCCTCTAGGTCCTGGTTCAGACAATAGACTCCTCCTCTACAGGCCGTCCTGGCTCAGACAATAGACTCCTCCTCTACAGGCCGTCCTGGTTCAGACAATAGACTCCTCCAGGCCGTCCTGGTTCAGACAATAGACTCCTCCTCTACGGGCCGTCCTGGTTCAGACTATAGACTCCTCCTCTACGGGCCGTCCTGGTTCAGACAATAGACTCCTCCTCTACGGGCCGTCCTGGCTCAGAAAATAGACTCCTCCTCTACAGGCCGTCCTGGTTCAGACAATAGACTCCTCCTCTACAGGCCGTCCTGGCTCAGACAATAGACTCCTCCTCTACAGGCCGTCCTGGTTCAGACAATAGACTCCTCCTCTACAGGCCGTCCTGGTTCAGACAATAGACTCCTCCTCTACAGGCCGTCCTGGTTCAGACAATAGACTCCTCCTCTACAGGCCGTCCTGGTTCAGACTATAGACTCCTCCTCTACAGGCCGTCCTGGTTCAGACTATAGACTCCTCCTCTACAGGCCGTCCTGGTTCAGACTATAGACTCCTCCAGGCCGTCCTGGTTCAGACAATAGACTCCTCCTCTACAGGCCATCCTGGTTCAGACAATAGACTCCTCCTCTACAGGCCGTCCTGGTTCAGACAATAGACTCCTCTACAGGCCGTCCTGGTTCAGACAATAGACTCCTCCTCTACAGGCCGTCCTGGTTCAGACTATAGACTCCTCCTCTAGGACAGTGATGACCCTGTCCTGGCTCTGACAATAGACTCCTCCTCTACAGGCCGTCCTGGTTCAGACAATGACCCTGTCTCCTGACTCTCTGTTTCCTCCCACATAGTGATGACCCTGTCTCCTGTTCTCTCTGTTTCCTCCCAGGACATAGTGATGACTGTCTCCTGCTCTTCTGTTGTCCCAGGACATAGTGATGACCCTGTCTCCTGTTCTCTCTGTTTCCTCCCAGGACATAGTGATGACCCTGTCTCCTGTTCTCTCTGTTTCCTCCCAGGACATAGTGATGACCCTGTCTCCTGTTCTCTCTGTTTCCTCCCAGGACATAGTGATGACCCTGTCTCCTGTTCTCTCTGTTTCCTCCCAGGACATAGTGATGACCCTGTCTCCTGTTCTCTCTGTTTCCTCCCAGGACATAGTGATGACCCTGTCTCCTGTTCTCTCTGTTTCCTCCCAGGACATAGTGATGACCTGTCTCCTTTCTCTCTGTTTCCTCCCAGGACATAGTGATGACCCTGTCTCCTGTTCTCTCTGTTTCCTCCCAGGACATAGTGATGACCCTGTCTCCTGTTCTGTTTCCTCCCAGGACATAGTGATGACCCTGTCTCCTGTTCTCTCTGTTTCCTCCCAGGACATAGTGATGACCCTGTCTCCTGTTCTCTCTGTTTCCTCCCAGGACATAGTGATGACCCTGTCTCCTGTTCTCTCTGTTTCCTCCCAGGACATAGTGATGACCCTGTCTCCTGTTCTCTCTGTTTCCTCCCAGGACATAGTGATGACCCTGTCTCCTGCTCTCTCTGTTTCCTCCCAGGACATAGTGATGACCCTGTCTCCTGCTCTCTCTGTTTCCTCCCAGGACATAGTGATGACCCTGTCTCCTGTTCTCTCTGTTTCCTCCCAGGACATAGTGATGACCCTGTCTCCTGTTCTCTCTGTTTCCTCCCAGGACATAGTGATGACCCTGTCTCCTGTTCTCTCTGTTTCCTCCCAGGACATAGTGATGACCCTGTCTCCTGTTCTCTCTGTTTCCTCCCAGGACATAGTGATGACCCTGTCTCCTGTTCTCTCTGTTGACCCTGTCCCCTCCCAGGACATAGTGATGACCCTGTCTCCTGTTCTGTTTCTCTAGTTGACCCTGTCTCCTGTTCTCTCTCTGTTTCCTCCAGGACATAGTGATGACCCTGTCTCCTGTTCTGTTTCCTCCCAGGACATAGTGATGACCCTGTCTCCTGTTCTCTCTGTTTCCTCCCAGGACATAGTGATGACCTGTCTCCTGTTCTGTTTCCTCCCAGGACATGTTTCTCTCCCTGTTTCCTCCCAGGACATAGTGATGACCCTGTCTCCTGCTCTCATAGTGATGACTGTTTCCTCCCTCCCAGGACATAGTGATGACCCTGTCTCCTGCTCTCTCTGTTTCCTCCCAGGACATAGTGATGACCCTGTCTCCTGTTCTCTCTGTTTCCTCCCAGGACATAGTGATGACCCTGTCTCCTGTTCTCTCTGTTTCCTCCCAGGACATAGTGATGACCCTGTCTCCTGTTTCCTCCCAGGACATAGTGATGACCCTGTCTCCTGTTCTCTGTTTCCTCCCAGGACATAGTGATGACCCTGTCTCCTGTTCTCTCTGTTTCCTCCCAGGACATAGTGATGACCCTGTCTCCTGTTCTGTTTCCTCCCAGGACATAGTTTCCTCCCAGGACATAGTGATGACCCTGTCTCCTGTTCTCTCTGTTTCCTCCCAGGACATAGTGATGACCCTGTCTCCTGTTCTCCTCCCAGGACATCCCTGTCTCCTGTCTCTGTTTCCTCCCAGGACATAGTGATGACCCTGTCTCCTGTTCTCTCTGTTTCCTCCCAGGACATAGTGATGACCCTGTCTCCTGTTCTCTCTGTTTCCTCCCAGGACATAGTGATGACCCTGTCTCCTGTTCTCTCTGTTTCCTCCCAGGACATAGTGATGACCCTGTCTCCTGTTCTCTCTGTTTCCTCCCAGGACATAGTGATGACCCTGTCTCCTGTTCTCTCTGTTTCCTCCCAGGACATAGTGATGACCCTGTCTCCTGTTCTCTCTGTTTCCTCCCAGGACATAGTGATGACCCTGTCTCCTGTTCTCTCTGTTTCCTCCCAGGACATAGTGATGACCCTGTCTCCTGTTCTCTCTGTTTCCTCCCAGGACATAGTGATGACCCTGTCTCCTGTTCTCTCTGTTTCCTCCCAGGACATAGTAATGACCCTGTCTCCTGCTCTCTGTTTCCTCCCAGGACATAGTGATGACCCTGTCTCCCTGTTCTTCTGTTTCCTCCCAGGACATAGTGATGACCCTGTCTCCTGTTCTCTCTGTTTCCTCCCAGGACATAGTGATGACTCCTCCAAAATTTCCTCTGTTCTCCCTAGGATATAGTGATGACCCTGTCTCCTGTTCTCTCTGTTTCCCCCCAGGACATAGTGATGACCCTGTCTCCTGCTCTCTCTCTCCCAGCTGACCCTCCCTGTTCCTTGCTCTCCTCAGGACATAGTGATGACCCTGTCTCCTGTTCCCTCTGTTTCCTCCCCAGGACGTAGTGATGACCCTGTCTCCTGCTCTCTCTGTTTCCTCCCAGGCATGTGATGACCCTGTCTCCTGTCTTGTTTCCCTTCCCAGGACATATAGTGATGACCCTGTCTCCTGTTCTTGCTTCTGTTTGTCTCCTCTCTCTGTTTCCTCCCAGGACATAGTGATGACCCTGTCTCCTGTTCTCTCTGTTTCCTCCCAGGACATAGTGATGACCCTGTCTCCTGTTCTCTCTGTTTCCTCCAGGACATAGTGATGACCCTGTCTCCTGTTCCCTCTGTTTCTCCCCAGGACATAGTGATGACCCTGTCTCCTGTTCTCTTCTGTTTCCTCCTAGGACATAGTGATGACTTCTGTCTCCTGCTTCTCTGTTTCCTCCCAGGACATAGTGATGACCCTGTCCCTGCTCTTCTGTTTCCCTCCCAGGACATAGTGATGACCCTGTCTCCTGTTCTCTCTGTTTCCTCCCAGGACATAGTGATGACCCTGTCTACTGTTCTCTCTGTTTCCCAGGACATAGTGATGACCCTGTCTACTGTTCTCTCTGTTTCCCAGGACATAGTGATGACCCTGTCTCCTGCTCCCTGTTTCCTCAGGACTAGTGATGACTCTCTCTGTTTCCTCCCAGGACATAGTGATGACCCTGTCTCCTGTTCCTCTGTTTCCTCCCAGGACATAGTGATGTCCCTGTCTCCTGCTCTCTCTGTTTCCTCCCAGGACATAGTGATGACCCTGTCTCCTGCTCTCTCTGTTTCCTCCCCAGGACATAGTGATGACCCTGTCTCCTGTTCTGTTTCCTCCCAGGACATAGTGTGATGACCCTGTCTCCTGTTCTCTCTGTTTCCTCCTAGACATAGTGATGACCCTGAAGGAGAAACTGTCTCTGTCCCCCGTAGACAATACCTCTTCTGTCTGAACAGAAGTATAGCATCAGTAAACTGCTGTTACTACATGAAGAGGAGAGGGATACAACAGGTGTAACACACACACACACACACGCACACGATACACACACACACACACACACACACACACACACACACACACACAAAGCATAGCATCACTAAACTACTGTTACTACAGCATAAAGAGGACAGGATGAACTTTACACTCACACACCCCTGTACCCTCTTTCGCCCTCCCCTCTCTGTCCATCTCCAGGTGGTTCATCAGAAGGACGTCCATGACTACAGATGTCTGTTCAGAGTGTGTTTTATACCCAGAGAACCTGAGCACCTGTTACAAGACGACCCCACTGCCTTCCAGTACCTCTACCTGCAGGTGGGTGTGTGTGTGTGGAGGGGAGGTAGAATAACATGGATGTCAAAATATGTCTGTGTGTGTGTGTTCGTGTGTGTGTGTGTGTTCGTTTGTGTGTTTGTGTGTGTTTGTGTGTGTGTGTGTTCGTGTGTGTTCGTGTGTGTGTGTGTGTGTGTGTTCGTGTGTTTAACATCACCATGTGTGTGTGTGTTCGTGTGTGTGTGTGTGTGTGTGTGTGTGTGTACATCACCGTGTGTGTGTGTGTGTGTGTGTGTGTGTGTGTGTGTGTGTGTGTGTGTGTGTGTGTGTGTGTGTGTGTGTGTGTGTGTGTGTAGGGTATAAATGACGTGCTCCAGGAGCGTTTTGCAGTGGAGATGCGGTGCAACACGGCCCTGCGCCTGGGCAGCCCTGCACATACAGGAGAGACTAGCCAGCTGTGGACAGTCACCTCGACCAAACTCAAGATCATCACGTATCAGCCCCTCATTAGAGCAGAACAGCTGATCATAGTCCCTCTATAGGAGCAGAACATTACAGCTGATCATTTTCCCCTCTATTAGAGCAGAACATTACAGCTGATCATATTCCCTCTTATTAGGAGCAGAACATTACAGCTGATCATATTCCTCTATTAGAACAGGACAGTTCAGCTGATCATATTCCCTCTATTAGAACAGAACATTACAGCTGATCATGTTCTTCTATTAGAACAGAACATTACAGCTGATCATATTCCCTCTATTAGAGCAGAAACAGTTCAGCTGATCATATTCCCTCTATTAGAACAGAACAGAACAGCTGATCATTTTCCCTCTATTAGAACAGAACATTACAGCTGATCATGTTCCCCTATTAGAACAGAACATTACAGCTGATCATGTTCCCTCTATTAGAAGAACAGATCATATTCCCCCATTAGAACAGAAACAGCTGATCATGTTCCCTCTATTAGAACAGAACATTACAGCTGATCATATTCCCTCTATTAGAAACATTACAGCTGGATCATGTTCCCTCTATTAGAACAGAACATTACAGCTGATCATGTTCCCTCTATTAGAACAGAACAGTTCAGCTGATCATATTCCCCTCTATTAGAAAAGAACATTACAGCTGATCATATTCCCTCTATTAGAACAGAACATTACAGCTGATCATATTCCCTCTATTCATGTTCCTCTTTTGAACAGAACAGTTCAGCTGATCATGTTCTCTTATTAGAACAGAACATTAAAGCTGATCATATTCCCTCTATTAGAACAGAACATTACAGCTCACTCATTCCCTCTATTAGAACAGAACATTGCAGCTGATCATGTTCCCTCTATTAGAACAGAACAGTTCAGCTGATCATAGTCCCTCTATTAGAACAGAACATTAAAGCTGATCATATTCCCTCTATTAGAACAGAACATTACAGCTCATCATATATTCCCTCTATTAGAACAGAACATTGCAGCCACTATGTTCCCTATTAGAACAGAGCACAAGCAGCTCATCATATTCCCTCTATTAGAACAGAACATTGCAGCTGATCATGTTCCCTCTATTAGAACAGAACAGTTCATTGATCATGTCCCTCACAAACAGAACTGTTCAGCTGATCATGTTCCCTCATTAGAACAGAACAGTTCAGCTGATCATGTTCCCTCTATTAGAACAGAACAGTTCAGCTGATCATATTCCATCTATTAGAGCAGAACATTACAGCTGATCATATTCCCTCTATTAGAGCAGAACATAACAGTTCAGCTGATCATATTCCCTCTATTAGAGCAGAACATTACAGCTGATCATATTCCCTCTATTAGAGCAGAACATTACAGCTGATCATATTCCCTCTATTAGAGCAGAACAGAACAGTTCAGCTGATCATATTCCCCCTATTAGAGCAGAACATTACAGCTGATCATGTTCCCTCTATTAGAACAGAACAGAACAGTTCAGCTGATCATATTCCCTCTATTAGAGCAGAAGATTACAGCTGATAATATTCCCTCTATCTTCTCTACAGGAAGAGTTGGGGCATTGAGAACTTTATCTCTTCCACCCTCCTGAGGAACATGAGGGAAAAGATCTGAGAAAGGCCATTGGCTATCACATGAAGAAGAGCCAATCACAGGAGCCAAAGCAGAAGGTGCCGGGCCAATCAGGCGAAGATTAACTACCTGGAGGAGCTGTGTGACCTCAAGTCCTTCGGCGGAAAGTCCTTTCAGCGCACTCACATGTAGGGAGAGAGATTATTCTATCTAGTTATCTCTGTATCTCTACCATGATGGCAGTGGCGAGATTACCTCTGCTCGGTTATCTTGTCTATATTGTCTATATTATGATGGTAGAAGAGAGATGAGCTCATCTATCTCTAGTTATCTCTGTCTATATCAGGATGGTAGAAGAGAGATGAGCTCTATCTCTGTTATCTCTGTCTATATCAGGATGGTAGAAGAGAGATGAGCTCCATCTATCTCTAGTTATCTCTGTCTATATCAGATGGTAGAAGAGAGATAGTTATCTCTGTATCTCTACCATGATGGTAGTGGAGAGATTACCTCTATCTAGTTATCTCTGTATCTCTACCATGATGGTAGGAGAGAGATTACCTCTATCTAGTTATCTCTGTATCTCTACCATGATGGTAGTGGAGAGATTACCTCTGTCTAGTTATCTTGTCTATATTGTCTATATTATGATGGTAGAAGAGAGATGAGCTCTATCTATCTCTAGTTATCTCTGTCTATATCATGATGGTAGAAGAGAGATGAGCTCTATCTATCTCTAGTTATCTCTGTCTATATCATGATGGTAGAAGAGAGATGAGCTCTATCTCTAGTTATCTCTGTCTATATCATGATTGTAGAAGAGAGATGAGCTCTATCTATCTCTAGTTATCTCTGTCTATATCATGATGGTAGAAGAGAGATGAGCTCTATCTCTAGTTATCTCTGTCTATATCATGATGGTAGAAGAGAGATGAGCTCTATCTCTAGTTATCTCTGTCTATATCATGATGGTAGAAGGGAGATGAGCTCTATCTATCTCTAGTTATCTCTGTCTATATCATGATGGTAGAAGAGAGATGAGCTCTATCTCTAGTTATCTCTGGCTGTATCATGATGGTAGAAGAGAGATGAGCTCTATCTATCTCTAGTTATCTCTGTCTATATCATGATTGTAGAAGAGAGATGAGCTCTATCTCTAGTTATCTCTGTCTATATCATGATTGTAGAAGAGAGATGAGCTCTATCTATCTCTCGTTATCTCTGTCTATATCATGATGGTAGAAGAGAGATGAGCTCTATCCATCTCTAGTTATCTCTGTCTATATCATGATGGTAGAAGAGAGATGAGCTCTATCTATCTCTCGTTATCTCTGTCTATATCAGGATGGTAGAAGAGAGATGAGCTCTATCTATCTCTAGTTATCTCTGTCTATATCATGATGGTAGAAGAGAGATGAGCTCTATCTATCTCTAGTTATCTCTGTCTATATCATGATTGTAGTCTCTCAGCACCACTGTGAAGGATTATATTATCTCTCTATTTCTCTTTGTCAGTGCTTGCATGATGTATTCATCTCTATTGATATTTATCTCTATCAACATATCCTGTCATGATGTGTCTCTCTCTCTCTATTCATCTCTGTCCACTGACAGGATATGATGGGTTTCAGTGGGGATGACAGAGCTATTAATTATTCTATTTTGGCACCCCCTGGTGGTGTGACCAGGAAGTGCTGTGTTTTCAGGCCAGAGTTACACCTTGAGTTGGGAAGTGCGGGTTGTTGGGGCAGGAATTAGGTGGCCCCAGATTCTGGATCTTCAGTACTCCCATGATGCACCTCCCTTACCCACAGATCTAGGTGAGAAAAATGCTCAACTAACCTCAACTGTCTATGAGAACTTAATTCTCTCTCTTCTCCCTCTCTTCTCTCCCCCTTCTCTCTCTCTCTCTCTCTCTCTCTCTCTCTCTCTCTCTCTCTCTCTCTCTCTCCATAGCTCCAGGACAGAGAGTCGATGGTGACCCTGTTGGTGGGGTCGCGGTACGGTATCAGTCAGGTGGTGAACCACAAACTGAGCATCATGACCACCCTCACAGAGTTCAGCAGTATCACACGCATAGAGCTGCTACCAGAGTCTGACCGCGTCAGTCTGGTCAAGATATATCTACAGGACATCAAGGTATGATACACAATCACAGACATGCACGCACGGACTAGCAGACACACACAGACACACGCTACAAAGCCAATTTCCCCAAAAGCTAGTTTCCTACTACTGAAAGACGGGTTTTTAATCACTGAAGCCTCGTCTTCTCTCCCCTCACCTGCTCTCCCTCTCCTCCCCCTCCCCTCTCTCTCTCTCCCTCCTCCTCTCTCTTCTCCCTCTCCCTCCCTCTCTCTTTCCTCCCTCCCTCTCCCCTCTCCTCCTCTCTCTCTCTCCTCTCCCTCCTCCCTCCCTCCTCCTCTCTCTCTTCTCCCCCTCCCCTCCTCTCCTCCTTCCTCACTCCTCTCCTCCCTCCCTCCTCTCCTCCCTCCTCTCTCTCTCTCTCCCCTCTCCTTCTCTCCTCTCCCTCCCTCCTCTCTCTCTCTCCCTCCTCCTCCTCCTCTCTCTCTTTCCTCCCTCTCCCCTCTCCCTCCTCCTCCTCTCTCCTCTCCTCCCCTCCCCCTCTCCTCTCTCTCTCTTCCTCCCTCCCTCCCTCTCCTCCTCTCTCTCCTCTCCTCTCCTCCTCTCCTCTCTCCCTCCTCTCCTCTCTCTCTTCTCCCTCCCTCCTCCTCCTCTCTTCTTCCCCCTCCTTCTCCTCCTCTCCCCTCCTTCCTCTCTCCTCCTCTCTCCTCTCCTCCTCTCTCTCCTCTCCTCCTCTCCCCAGCCTATCACCCTGTTGTTGGAGTCAGTAGCAGCTAAGGAACTGTCCTGTCTGGTGGCAGGGTACTGTCGTGCCCTAGTGGACCCCAGCCTCATCATCTTCCCCTGGACACAGGACGCCAAGCAGCACCGCGTGTCTGCTGAGGAGGGTATGCTACCACACACACACACACACCAAGTCTCTGCCGAGGAGGGTATGCTACCACACACACACACACACCAAGTCTCTGCTGAGGAGGGTATGCTACCACACACACACACACACCAAGTCTCTGCTGAGGAGGGTATGCTACCACACACACACACACACCAAGTCTCTGCTGAGGAGGGTATGCTACCACACACACACACACACCAAGTCTCTGCTGAGGAGGGTATGCTACCACACACACACACACACACACCAAGTCTCTGCTGAGGAGGGTATGCTACCACACACACACACACACCAAGTCTCTGCTGAGGAGGGTATGCTACCACACACACACACACACCAAGTCTCTGCTGAGGAGGGTATGCTACCACACACACACACACACCAAGTCTCTGCTGAGGAGGGTATGCTACCACACACACACACACACCAAGTCTCTGCTGAGGAGGGTATGCTACCACACACACACACACACCAAGTCTCTGCCGAGGAGGGTATGCTACCACACACACACACACACCAAGTCTCTGCTGAGGAGGGTATGCTACCACACACACACACACACCAAGTCTCTGCTGAGGAGGGTATGCTACCACACACACACACACACCAAGTCTCTGCTGAGGAGGGTATGCTACCACACACACACACACACCAAGTCTCTGCTGAGGAGGGTATGCTACACACACACACACACACACACCAAGTCTCTGCCGAGGAGGGTATGCTACCACACACACACACACACCAAGTCTCTGCTGAGGAGGGTATGCTACCACACACACACACACACCAAGTCTCTGCTGAGGAGGGTATGCTACCACACACACACACACACCAAGTCTCTGCCGAGGAGGGTATGCTACCACACACACACACACACCAAGTCTCTGCTGAGGAGGGTATGCTACCACACACACACACACACCAAGTCTCTGCCGAGGAGGGTATGCTACCACACACACACACACACCAAGTCTCTGCTGAGGAGGGTATGCTACCACACACACACACACACCAAGTCTCTGCTGAGGAGGGTATGCTACCACACACACACACACACCAAGTCTCTGCTGAGGAGGGTATGCTACCACACACACACACACACCAAGTCTCTGCTGAGGAGGGTATGCTACCACACACACACACACACCAAGTCTCTGCTGAGGAGGGTATGCTACCACACACACACACACACCAAGTCTCTGCTGAGGAGGGTATGCTACCACACACACACACACACACCAAGTCTCTGCCGAGGAGGGTATGCTACCACACACACACACACACCAAGTCTCTGCTGAGGAGGGTATGCTACCACACACACACACACACCAAGTCTCTGCTGAGGAGGGTATGCTACCACACACACACACACACCAAGTCTCTGCTGAGGAGGGTATGCTACCACACACACACACACACACACCAAGTCTCTGCTGAGGAGGGTATGCTACCACACACACACACACACCAAGTCTCTGCCGAGGAGGGTATGCTACCACACACACACACACACACACACCAAGTCTCTGCTGAGGAGGGTATGCTACCACACACACACACACACCAAGTCTCTGCCGAGGAGGGTATGCTACACACACACACACACACACCAAGTCTCTGCTGAGGAGGGTATGCTACCACACACACACACACACCAAGTCTCTGCTGAGGAGGGTATGCTACCACACACACACACACACACACACCAAGTCTCTGCCGAGGAGGGTATGCTACCACACACACACACACACACACCAAGTCTCTGCTGAGGAGGGTATGCTACCACACACACACACACACCAAGTCTCTGCTGAGGAGGGTATGCTACCACACACACACACACACCAAGTCTCTGCCGAGGAGGGTATGCACACACACACACACACACACACCAATTCTCTGCTGAGGAGGGTATGAGCTACCACACACACACACACACCAAGTCTCTGCTGAGGAGGGTATGCTACCACACACACACACACACACCAAGTCTCTGCTGAGGAGGGTATGCTACCACACACACACACACACACACCAAGTCTCTGCTGAGGAGGGTATGCTACACACACACACACACACCAAGTCTCTGCTGAGGAGGGTATGCTACCACACACACACACACACCAAGTCTCTGCTGAGGAGGGTATGCTACCACACACACACACACACCAAGTCTCTGCTGAGGAGGGTATGCTACCACACACACACACACACCAAGTCTCTGCTGAGGAGGGTATGCTACACACACACACACACACACCAAGTCTCTGCCGAGGAGGGTATGCTACCACACACACACACACACCAAGTCTCTGCTGAGGAGGGTATGCTACCACACACACACACACACCAAGTCTCTGCTGAGGAGGGTATGCTACACACACACACACACACACACACCAAGTCTCTGCTGAGGAGGGTATGCTACCACACACACACACACACCAAGTCTCTGCTGAGGAGGGTATGCTACCACACACACACACACACCAAGTCTCTGCTGAGGAGGGTATGCTACCACACACACACACACACCAAGTCTCTGCTGAGGAGGGTATGCTACCACACACACACACACACCAAGTCTCTGCCGAGGAGGGTATGCTACCACACACACACACCAAGTCTCTGCCGAGGAGGGTATGCTACCACACACACACACACACCAAGTCTCTGCCGAGGAGGGTATGCTACCACACACACACACACACCAAGTCTCTGCTGAGGAGGGTATGCTACCACACACACACACACACACACACCAAGTCTCTGCTGAGGAGGGTATGCTACACACACACACACACACACACACACACACACACACACACCAAGTCTCTGCTGAGGAAGGTGCGACACCACCCAACTAACAGGCTATTCACAACCCCACTACCAGGCTATTCACAACCCCACTACCAGGCTATTCACAACCCCACTACCAGGCTATTCACCACCCCACTACCAGGCTATTCACCACCCCACTACCAGGCTATTCACAACCCCACTACCAGGCTATTCACAACCCCACTACCAGGCTATTCACAACCCCACTACCAGGCTATTCACAACCCCACTACCAGGCTATTCACAACCCCACTACCAGGCTATTCACAACCCCACTACCAGGCTATTCACAACCCCACTACCAGGCTATTCACCACCAGTAGAACTAGGTTGTATCTGTGTGTCAGACAGTAGAACTAGGTTGTATCTGTGTGTCAGACAGTAGAACTAGGTTGTATCTGTGTGCAAGACAGTAGAACTAGGTTGTATCTGTGTCAGACAGTAGAACTAGGTTGTATCTGTGTGTCAGACAGTAGAACTAGGTTGTGTCTGTGTCAGACAGTAGAACTAGGTTGTATCTGTGTGTCAGACAGTAGAACTAGGTTGTATCTGTGTGTCAGACAGTAGAACTAGTTTGTGTCTGTGTGTCAGACAGTAGAACTAGGTTGTATCTGTGTGTCAGACAGTAGAACTAGGTTGTAT
>NW_027013579.1:2500-15790 GCF_036934945.1 Oncorhynchus masou masou | reverse complement strand
ACACACACACACACACACACACACACACACACACACACACACACACACACACACACACACCACACACACACACACACACACACATTCTCAGCTAGATCAACCAAATAGCAAAGAAATGAACCCAAAGCCAGGCTAAAATACCTTCCAGCGCTCTGAAATGCAGGAATCATACATCAATATACTTTGGTATAGGCTCCAGCTGTTATAGATGGTCTGGGTAATAGAGGTAAAACAACCATCTATGATGGAGAAATGCCTCAGAAATGATTCTTAGAATGACACAGTGGAGCTCTGATGAATCTCTAGATATAAATCGGTTGGTTTGGCACCTCAGAAGAGAGAGAGGAAAATCATCATACCACCTCGTTGGACTTATTAGAGAGTTACACAGCGCTCCCTCTCTCTCCCCCTCTCTCCTCTCTCTCTCCCTCTCTCCCCCTCTCTCTCCCCCTCTCTCTCCCTCTCTCTCTTCTCTCTCTCCCTCTCTCTCTCTCCCCTCTCTCTCCCCCTCTCTCTCTCCCTCTCTCTCCCCCTCTCTCTCCCCCCTCTCTCTCCCCCTCTCTCTCCCTCTCTCTCCCCCTCTCTCCCCCTCTCTCCCTCTTTCCCCCTCTCTCTCCCCCCTCTCCCCCTCTCTCCACCTCTCTCTCTCTGTCTCTCTCTCTGTCTCACTCTCTCCCCACCAAGGTATAGAGGGAAGGTGCAGTATGTAGAGTATAGAGGGATGGTGCAGTATGTAGAGTATAGAGGGAAGGTGCAGTATGTAGAGTATAGAGGAAGGTGCAGTATGTAGAGTATAGAGGGAAGGTGCAGTATGTAGAGTATAGAGGGAAGGTGCAGTATGTAGAGTATAGAGGGATGGTGCAGTATGTAGAGTATAGAGGGATGGTGCAGTATGTAGAGTATAGAGGGATGGTGCAGTATGTAGAGTATAGAGGGAAGGTGCAGTATGTAGAGTATAGAGGGATGGTGCAGTATGTAGAGTATAGAGGGATGGTGCAGTATGTAGAGTATAGAGGGAAGGTGCAGTATGTAGAGTATAGAGGGAAGGTGCAGTATGTAGAGTATAGAGGGAAGGTGCAGTAGGTAGAGTATAGAGGGATGGTGCAGTATGTATAGAGGGAAGGTGCAGTATGTAGAGTATAGAGGGAAGGTGCAGTATGTAGAGTATAGAGGGAAGGTGCAGTATGTATAGAGGGAAGGTGCAGTATGTAGAGTATAGAGGGATGGTGCAGTATGTAGAGTATAGAGGGAAGGTGCAGTATGTAGAGTATAGAGGGAAGGTGCAGTATGTATAGAGGGAAGGTGCAGTATGTAGAGTATAGAGGGATGGTGCAGTATGTAGAGTATAGAGGGAAGGTGCAGTATGTAGAGTATAGAGGGATGGTGCAGTATGTAGAGTATAGAGGGATGGTGCAGTATGTAGAGTATAGAGGGATGGTGCAGTATGTAGAGTATAGAGGGATGGTGCAGTATGTAGAGTATAGAGGGAAGGTGCAGTATGTAGAGTATAGAGGGATGGTGCAGTATGTAGAGTATAGAGGGATGGTGCAGTATGTAGAGTATAGAGGGATGGTGCAGTATGTAGAGTATAGAGGGAAGGTGCAGTATGTAGAGTATAGAGGGATGGTGCAGTATGTAGAGTATAGAGGGAAGGTGCAGTATGTAGAGTATAGAGGGATGGTGCAGTATGTAGAGTACAGAGGGATGGTGCAGTTTGTAGAGTATAGAGGGAAGGTGCAGTATGTAGAGTATAGAGGGAAGGTGCAGTATGTATAGAGGGAAGGTGCAGTATGTAGAGTATAGAGGGAAGGTGCAGTATGTAGAGTATAGAGGGAAGGTGCAGTATGTAGAGTATAGAGGGAAGGTGCAGTATGTAGAGTATAGAGGGATGGTGCAGTATGTAGAGTATAGAGGGATGGTGCAGTATGTAGAGTATAGAGGGATGGTGCAGTATGTAGAGTATAGAGGGAAGGTGCAGTATGTAGAGTATAGAGGGATGGTGCAGTATGTAGAGTATAGAGGGATGGTGCAGTATGTAGAGTATAGAGGGATGGTGCAGTATGTAGAGTATAGAGGGAAGGTGCAGTATGTAGAGTATAGAGGGATGGTGCAGTATGTAGAGTATAGAGGGATGGTGCAGTATGTAGAGTATAGAGGGAAGGTGCAGTATGTAGAGTATAGAGGGAAGGTGCAGTATGTAGAGTATAGAGGGAAGGTGCAGTAGGTAGAGTATAGAGGGATGGTGCAGTATGTATAGAGGGAAGGTGCAGTATGTAGAGTATAGAGGGAAGGTGCAGTATGTAGAGTATAGAGGGAAGGTGCAGTATGTATAGAGGGAAGGTGCAGTATGTAGAGTATAGAGGGATGGTGCAGTATGTAGAGTATAGAGGGAAGGTGCAGTATGTAGAGTATAGAGGAAGGTGCAGTATGTATAGAGGGAAGGTGCAGTATGTAGAGTATAGAGGGATGGTGCAGTATGTAGAGTATAGAGGGAAGGTGCAGTATGTAGAGTATAGAGGGATGGTGCAGTATGTAGAGTATAGAGGGATGGTGCAGTATGTAGAGTATAGAGGGATGGTGCAGTATGTAGAGTATAGAGGGATGGTGCAGTATGTAGAGTATAGAGGGAAGGTGCAGTATGTAGAGTATAGAGGGATGGTGCAGTATGTAGAGTATAGAGGGATGGTGCAGTATGTAGAGTACAGAGGGATGGTGCAGTTTGTAGAGTATAGAGGGATGGTGCAGTAGGTAGAGTATAGAGGATGGTGCAGTTTGTAGAGTATAGAGGGATGGTGCAGTTTGTAGAGTATAGAGGGATGGTGCAGTATGTAGAGTATAGAGGGATGGTGCAGTATGTAGAGTATAGAGGGATGGTGCAGTATGTAGAGTATAGAGGGAAGGTGCAGTATGTAGAGTATAGAGGGATGGTGCAGTATGTAGAGTATAGAGGAAGGTGCAGTATGTAGAGTATAGAGGGATGGTGCAGTATGGTCATTGGAAAGAGGAAACAGGTGCTTTGGACGTGTACAAAAACACTACTCTCAACAGGAGAGAGCAGTCAGAGGGAGTTTTACAACATGTGGACATTCCAAGAAAATATAGACATTTTTAAATTGCACCCGACACTCGTCGTCGTCGGGTGAGCTGCCTGAACTCCGTTTGACTAAATATCTTCTTGAAGCGGCGATGAAGAAGAGTAATATTTTCAGCAGCTGCCGGGGAGGTACCATGAAATGTTTATGAGTATCTTTATTGCTAGCCAACGGTTACTGCTAAAGCTATATGGAATTGTTTTAAGAAGGTCACACCAAGGATCATTTCGCTATTTGATTTTAGAATTTTAAATTATTATTTTGTAAAACAAATATTTGACACCTCTCTAGTTCTGTCACCTCAGTTGGGATGTTTCCTGGTCTGATGAACACCTCTCTAGCTCTGTCACCTTTCACCTCAGATGGGATGTCTCCTGGTCTGATGAACACCTCTCTAGCTCTGTCACCTTTCACCTCAGATGGGATGTTTCCTGGTCTGACAAACACCTCTCTAGTTCTGTCACCTTTCACCTCAGATGGGATGTCTCCCTCTCTGATAAACACTGCTCTAGTTCTGTCACCTTTCACCTCAGATGGGATGTCTCCTGGTCTGACAAACACCTCTCTAGTTCTGTGACCTTTCACCTCAGATGGGATGTTTCCTGGTCTGACAAACACCTCTCTATCTCTGTCACCTTTCACCTCAGATGTGGGAGTGCGACAAAGGCAGATGTGTTGGATTGAGACACATCCAATGCCAAACAACAGATATATATCTCTAGCTTAAACTAATTGATTTCTATGGGGATGTTTGTTATTATGCTAATTAGATTCACGCAGAGGAGCTGAAATCGACCTTATGCGAATAAACACCCTTGTTCCATAATTTTGCAGTATTATCTAGCTAGCCAAAAACCTGTTAAATTTTGCCTGACAGTGACACATTTGATGTTGTTCTGGCTCTGTGCTACAAATGATGACGCGCCAAGCCGGCCACAAGGAGTCGCTAGAGCGCGATGGGACAAGGAAATCCCTGCAGGCCAAACCCTCATCTAACCCGGACGACGCTGGGCCAATTGTAGCACGCAAAGATTGTTGTTTGTTTTGGTTGTGTTTCAGAATTATTTATATACATAAATGGTAAATAATAAATAATATCATTATGGAGTCACTTTTATTGTGATGTTTCGAAACACTTCTACTTTAATGTGGATGGTACCACGATTATGGATAGGTACTGAATGAACTGTGAATAATGATGAGTGAGAAAGTTACAGATGCAATTATATCAAACCTGCAAGACATGCTAACCTCTCACCATTACAATAACAGGGGAGGTTAGCATACCCGCCAAGACATGCTAACCTCTCACCATTACAATAACAGGGGAGGTTAGCATACCCCCAAGACATGCTAACCTCTCACCATTACAATAACAGGGGAGGTTAACATACCCCAAGACATGCTAACCTCTCAACATTACAATAACAGGGGAGGTTAGCATACCCCCAAGACATGCTAACCTCTCATCATTACAATAACAGGGGAGATTAGCATTTTATATCATACCCCCAAGACATGCTAACCTCTCATCATTACAATAACAGGGGAGGTTAGCATTTTATATCATACCCCCAAGACATGCTAACCTCTCACCATTACAATAACAGGGGAGGTTAGCATTTTATATCATACCCCCAAGACATGCTAACCTCTCATCATTACAATAACAGGGAGGTTAGCATTTTATATCATACCCCCAAGACATGCTAACCTCTCACCATTACAATAACAGGGGAGATTAGCATTTTATATCATACCCCCAAGACATGCTAACCTCTCATCATTACAATAACAGGGAGGTTAGCATTTTATATCATACCCCCAAGACATGCTAACCTCTCACCATTACAATAACAGGGAGGTTAGCATTTTATATCATACCCCCAAGACATGCTAACCTCTCACCATTACAATAACAGGGGAGGTTAGCATTTTATATCATACCCCCAAGACATGCTAATCTCTCACCATTACAATAACAGGGGAGGTTAGCATTTTATATCATACCCCCAAGACAAGCTAACCTCTCACCATTACAATAACAGGGGAGGTTAGCATTTTATATCATACCCCCAAGACATGCTAACCTCTCACCATTACAATAACAGGGGAGGTTAGCATTTTATATCATACCCCCAAGACATGCTAATCTCTCACCATTACAATAACAGGGGAGGTTAGCATTTTATATCATACCCCCAAGACATGCTAACCTCTCACCATTACAATAACAGGGGAGATTAGCATTTTATATCATACCCCCAAGACATGCTAACCTCTCACCATTACAATAACAGGGGAGGTTAGCATTTTATATCATACCCCCAA
The DNA here is from genome assembly GCF_036934945.1 of Oncorhynchus masou masou. Lineage (NCBI taxonomy): Eukaryota > Metazoa > Chordata > Actinopteri > Salmoniformes > Salmonidae > Oncorhynchus > Oncorhynchus masou. The sequence continues at coordinate 10,367 of NW_027013579.1, read as the reverse complement.
GACATGCTAATCTCTCACCATTACAATAACAGGGGAGGTTAGCATTTTATATCATACCCCCAAGACATGCTAACCTCTCACCATTACAATAACAGGGGAGGTTAGCATTTTATATCATACCCCCAAGACATGCTAACCTCTCACCATTACAATAACAGGGAGGTTAGCATTTTATATCATACTCCCAAGACATGCTAACCTCTCACCATTACAATAACAGGGGAGGTTAGCATTTTATATCATACCCCCAAGACATGCTAACCTCTCACCATTACAATAACAGGGGAGGTTAGCATTTTATATCATACCTCCAAGACATGCTAACCTCTCAACATTACAATAACAGGGGAGGTTAGCATTTTATATCATACCCTCAAGACATGCTAACCTCTCACCATTACAATAACAGGGAGGTTAGCATTTTATATCATACCCCAAGACATGCTAACCTCTCACCATTACAATAACAGGGGAGGTTAGCATACTCCCAAGACATGCTAACCTCTCACCATTACAATAACAGGGGAGGTTAACATACCCCAAGACATGCTAACCTCTCAACATTACAATAACAGGGAGGTTAGCATACCCTCAAGACATGCTAACCTCTCATCATTACAATAACAGGGGAGATTAGCATTTTATATCATACCCCCAAGACATGCTAACCTCTCACCATTACAATAACAGGGGAGGTTAGCATTTTATATCATACAGCATGCTAACCTCTCACCATTACAATAACAGGGGAGGTTAGCATTTTATATCATACCCTCAAGACATGCTAACCTCTCATCATTACAATAACAGGGGAGGTTAGCATTTTATATCATACCCCCAAGACATGCTAACCTCTCACCATTACAATAACAGGGGAGATTAGCATTTTATATCATACCCCCAAGACATGCTAACCTCTCACCATTACAATAACAGGGGAGGTTAGCATTTTATATCATACCCCCAAGACATGCTAATCTCTCACCATTACAATAACAGGGAGGTTAGCATTTTATATCATACCCCAAGACATGCTAACCTCTCACCATTACAATAACAGGGGAGGTTAGCATTTTATATCATACCCCAAGACATGCTAACCTCTCACCATTACAATAACAGGGAGGTTAGCATTTTATATCATACCCCCAAGACATGCTAACCTCTCACCATTACAATAACAGGGGAGGTTAGCATTTTATATCATACCCTCAAGACATGCTAACCTCTCACCATTACAATAACAGGGGAGGTTAGCATTTTATATCATACCCCCAAGACATGCTAACCTCTCACCATTACAATAACAGGGGAGGTTAGCATTTTATATCATACCTCCAAGACATGCGAACCTCTAAATACAATAACAGAGGAGGTTATCATATCCCCAAAACATGCTAACATCTCATCATTACAATAACAGGAGAGGTTAGCATGTCTTTGGGGGTATGATAACCTCCTTATTGTATTTAGAGGTTAGCATTTTATATCATTCTCCAAGACATGCTAACCTCTCACCATTACAATAACAGGGGAGGTTAGCATTTTATATCATATGACTGCTGAATAGTTAATCAAAGGGCTACCCAGACTTTCTGCTTTTCACCCCCTACCAGTACTCCTTGTATATAGCCGGTCTGTGGCCTGTCTGTGGCCTGTATGTAGCCTGTCTGTGGCCTGTCTGTGGCCTGTATATAGCCGGTCTGTGGCCTGTCTGTGGCCTGTATATAGCCTGTCTGTGGCCTGACAGTGGCTTGTATATAGCCGGTCTGTGGCCTGTCTGTGGCCTGTCTGTGGCCTGTCTGTGGCCTGTCTGTGGCCTGACAGTGGCCTGTCTGTGGCCTGTATATAGCCTGTCTGTGGCCTGTCTGTGGCCTGACAGTGGCTTGTTTGTGGCCTGTCTGTGGCCTGTCTGTGGCCTGTCTGTGGCCTGTCTGTGGCCTGACAGTGGCTTGTTTGTGGCCTGTCTGTGGCCTGTCTGTGGCCTGTCTGTGGCCTGTCTGTGGTTTGTTTGTGGCCTGTATATAGCCTGTCTGTGGCATGTCTGTGGCCTGACAGTGCCTTTTTTGTGGCCTGTATATAGCCTGTCTGTGGCAAGTATATAGCTTGTCTGTGGCCTGTCTGTGGCCTGTCTGTGGCATGTCTGTGGCCTGTCTGTGGCATGTCTGTGGCCTGTCTGTGGTCTGTCTGTGGCCTGTCTGTGGCCTGTAAATAGCCTGTCTGTGGCCTGTCTGTGGCCTGTATATAGCCGGTCTGTGGCCTGTCTGTGGCCTGTATATAGCCTGTCTGTGGCCTGTCTGTGGCCTGACAGTGGCTTGTTTGTGGCCTGTCTGTGGCCTGTCTGTGGCCTGTCTGTGGCCTGACAGTGGCTTGTTTGTGGCCTGTCTGTGGTCTGTCTGTGGCCTGTCTGTGGCCTGTAAATAGCCTGTCTGTGGCCTTTCTGTGGCCTGTATATAGCCGGTCTGTGGCCTGTCTGTGGCCTGTATATAGCCTGTCTGTGGCCTGTCTGTGGCCTGACAGTGGCTTGTTTGTGGCCTGTCTGTGGCCTGTCTGTGGCCTGTCTGTGGTTTGTTTGTGGCCTGTATATAGCCTGTCTGTGGCATGTCTGTGGCCTGTCTGTGGCATGTCTGTGGCCTGTCTGTGGTCTGTCTGTGGCCTGTCTGTGGCCTGTAAATAGCCTGTCTGTGGCCTGTCTGTGGCCTGTATATAGCCGGTCTGTGGCCTGTCTGTGGCCTGTATATAGCCTGTCTGTGGCCTGTCTGTGGCCTGACAGTGGCTTGTTTGTGGCCTGTCTGTGGCCTGTCTGTGGCCTGTCTGTGGCCTGACAGTGGCCTGTCTGTGGCCTGTCTGTGGCCTGTCTGTGGCCTGTCTGTGGTTTGTTTGTGGCCTGTATATAGCCTGTCTGTGGCATGTCTGTGGCCTGTCTGTGGCATGTCTGTGGCCTGACAGTGGCTTTTTTGTGGCCTGTATATAGCCTGTCTGTGGCAAGTATATAGCTTGTCTGTGGCCTGTCTGTGGCATGTCTGTGGCCTGTCTGTGGCCTGTCTGTGGCATGTCTGTGGCCTGTCTGTGGTCTGTCTGTGGCCTGTCTGTGGCCTGTAAATAGCCTGTCTGTGGCCTGTCTGTGGCCTGTATATAGCCGGTCTGTGGCCTGTCTGTGGCCTGACAGTGGCCTGTCTGTGGCCTGTCTGTGGCCTGTATATAGCCGGTCTGTGGCCTGTCTGTGGCCTGTATATAGCCTGTCTGTGGCCTGTCTGTGGCCTGACAGTGGCTTGTTTGTGGCCTGTCTGTGGCCTGTCTGTGGCCTGTCTGTGGCCTGTCTGTGGCCTGTTTGTGGCATGTCTGTGGCTTGTCTGTGGCCTGTCTGTGGCTTGTTTGTGGCCTGTCTGTGGCCTGTCTGTGGCCTGTCTGTGGCCTGTATATAGCCGGTCTGTGGCCTGTCTGTGGCCTGACAGTGGCCTGTCTGTGGCCTGTCTGTGGCCTGTATATAGCCGGTCTGTGGCCTGTCTGTGGCCTGTATATAGCCTGTCTGTGGCCTGTCTGTGGCCTGACAGTGGCTTGTTTGTGGCCTGTCTGTGGCCTGTCTGTGGCCTGTCTGTGGCCTGTCTGTGGCCTGTCTGTGGCCTGTCTGTGGCCTGACAGTGGCCTGTCTGTGGCCTGTATATAGCCTGTCTGTGGCCTGTCTGTGGCCTGACAGTGGCTTGTTTGTGGCCTGTCTGTGGCCTGTCTGTGGCCTGTCTGTGGCCTGTCTGTGGCCTGACAGTGGCTTGTTTGTGGCCTGTCTGTGGCCTGTCTGTGGCCTGTCTGTGGTTTGTTTGTGGCCTGTATATAGCCTGTCTGTGGCATGTCTGTGGCCTGACAGTGCCTTTTTTGTGGCCTGTATATAGCCTGTCTGTGGCAAGTATATAGCTTGTCTGTGGCCTGTCTGTGGCCTGTCTGTGGCATGTCTGTGGCCTGTCTGTGGCATGTCTGTGGCCTGTCTGTGGTCTGTCTGTGGCCTGTCTGTGGCCTGTAAATAGCCTGTCTGTGGCCTGTCTGTGGCCTGTATATAGCCGGTCTGTGGCCTGTCTGTGGCCTGTATATAGCCTGTCTGTGGCCTGTCTGTGGCCTGACAGTGGCTTGTTTGTGGCCTGTCTGTGGCCTGTCTGTGGCCTGTCTGTGGCCTGTCTGTGGCCTGACAGTGGCTTGTTTGTGGCCTGTCTGTGGTCTGTCTGTGGCCTGTCTGTGGCCTGTAAATAGCCTGTCTGTGGCCTGTCTGTGGCCTGTATATAGCCGGTCTGTGGCCTGTCTGTGGCCTGTATATAGCCTGTCTGTGGCCTGTCTGTGGCCTGACAGTGGCTTGTTTGTGGCCTGTCTGTGGCCTGTCTGTGGCCTGTCTGTGGCCTGTCTGTGGTTTGTTTGTGGCCTGTATATAGCCTGTCTGTGGCATGTCTGTGGCCTGTCTGTGGCATGTCTGTGGCCTGTCTGTGGTCTGTCTGTGGCCTGTCTGTGGCCTGTAAATAGCCTGTCTGTGGCCTGTCTGTGGCCTGTATATAGCCGGTCTGTGGCCTGTCTGTGGCCTGTATATAGCCTGTCTGTGGCCTGTCTGTGGCCTGACAGTGGCTTGTTTGTGGCCTGTCTGTGGCCTGTCTGTGGCCTGTCTGTGGCCTGTCTGTGGCCTGACAGTGGCTTGTTTGTGGCCTGTCTGTGGCCTGTCTGTGGCCTGTCTGTGGCCTGTCTGTGGTTTGTTTGTGGCCTGTATATAGCCTGTCTGTGGCATGTCTGTGGCCTGTCTGTGGCATGTCTGTGGCCTGACAGTGGCTTTTTTGTGGCCTGTATATAGCCTGTCTGTGGCAAGTATATAGCCGGTCTGTGGCCTGTCTGTGGCCTGACAGTGGCCTGTCTGTGGCCTGTCTGTGGCCTGTATATAGCCGGTCTGTGGCCTGTCTGTGGCCTGTATATAGCCTGTCTGTGGCCTGTCTGTGGCCTGACAGTGGCTTGTTTGTGGCCTGTCTGTGGCCTGTCTGTGGCCTGTCTGTGGCCTGTCTGTGGCCTGTTTGTGGCATGTCTGTGGCTTGTCTGTGGCCTGTCTGTGGCTTGTTTGTGGCCTGTCTGTGGCCTGTCTGTGGCCTGTCTGTGGCATGTCTATGGCCTGTCTGTGGCATGTCTATGGCCTGTCTGTGTCCTGTCTGTGGCCTGTCTGTGGCATGTCTGTGGCCTGTATTTCCCGAAGCGGATGCTTTGTCCGGACCTAGGCAACAACGTGGACGAAATTAGGGCACGAGTTGCCTTCCAGAGAGACATCAGAGATTGTAACATTCTCTGTTTCACAGAAACATATCTCACTCGGGATACGTCATCAGAGTTGGTACAGCCACCCAATTTCTTTACGCATCCCGCCAACAGACACAAACATCTCTCTGGCAAGAAGAAGGGCGGGGGTGTAACACCTCATGGTGTGATCATAACAACATACAGGAACTCAAGTCCTTTTGTTCACCTGACCTATAATTCCTTACAATCAAATGCCGACCACATTATCTACCAAGAGAATTTTCTTCGATTATAATCACAGCCGTGTTTATCTCCCCCCAAGAAGATACCTCGATGGCCCTGAAAGAACTTCACTGCACTCTATGTAAACTGGAAACCATTTATCCTGAGGCTGCATTTATTGTAGCTGGAGATTTTAACAAAGATAATCTGAGAACAAGGCTTCCTAAATTCTATCAGCTTATCGAATGCGCGACATGATCTGGTAGCTTTCTGGATCATTGCTACTCTAACTTCCACGATGCATACAAAGCCCTCCTCCCTTCGGCAAATCCGACCATGACTCCATTTTATTGCTCCCAGCCTATAGACATAAACTAATACATGAAACGCCCGTGCTGAGGTCTATCCAACGTTGGATTGACCAATCAGATTCCACGCTTCAAGATTGCTTCGATCATGACAACAACATTGATGTATAGGCTAACTCGGTGAGCGAGTCTATTAGCAAGTGCATCAGTGATTTGCACTCCACTGTGACTATTAAAACCTTCCCTAACCAGAAACCGTGGATTGATTGCAGCAGTCGCACAAAACTGAAAGCGCGAGCCACCCCTTTTAACTTCTTGCGTCGCGCAATCCCGAATCCGGGATCCTATTTATAGCCTCAAGCTCATTAGCATAACGCAACGTTAACTATTCATGAAAATCGCAAATGAAATGAAAATAAAAATATTTATTAGTATTTATAGTAGTATTTAGTATTTATTTATAGTAGTATTTATAGTATTGATAGCTAGCATAGCTATAAGCCTAGAATTCAGCCAGCAACATTTTCACAAAAACAAGAAAAGCATTCAAATAAAATAATTTACCTTTGAAGAACTTCAGATGTTTTCAATGAGGAGACTGTCAGTTAGATAGCAAATGTTCAGTTTTTCAAAAAATATTATTTGTGTAGGACAAATCGCTCCGTTTTGTTCACATTTGGCTATGAAAAAAACCTGTATCCAGTCATAGCCTCAAGCTCATTAGCATAATGTAACGTTAACTATTTATGAAAGTCGCAAATTAAATGAAATAAATATGCTATCTCTCAAGCTTAGCCTTTTCTTAACAACACTGTCATCTCAGATTTTCAAAATATGCTTTTCAACCATAGCAAAACAAGCATTTGTGTAAGAGTATTGATAGCTAGCGTAGCATTTAGCGTAGCATTTAGCGTAGCATTTAGCGTAGCATTTAGCGTAGCATTTAGTGGGCAACATTTTCACAAAAAACAGAAAAGCATTCAAATAAAATCATTTACCTTTGAAGAACTTCAGATGTTTTCAATGAGGAGACTCTCAGTTAGATAGCAAATGTTCAGTTTTTCCTGAAGGATTCTTTGTGTAGGAGAAAAATGCTCCGTTTTGTACATCACTTTTGGCTACCAAAAAACCCCGAAAATTCTGTCACCAAAACGCCAAACTTTTTCCAAATTAACTCCATAATATCGACTGAAACATGGCAAACATTGTTTAGAATCAATCCTCAAGGTGTTTTTCACATATCTCTTCATTGATATATCGTTCGTGGAAGTCTGCTTTTTCTCTGAATTAAATGGAAAAATACTTGCAGCTGAGGTTTACGCACCAATTTCGACACAGGACACCGGGCGGACACCTGGTAAATGTGGTCTCTTATGGTCAATCTTCCAATGATTTGCCTACAAATACGTCACAATGCTGCAGACACCTTGGGAAAACGGCAGAAATTGTGGGCTCTCTCCTTGCGCATTCACAGCCATATAAGGAGACATTGGAAAACAGCGCTTCAAAAATTTTGCTAATTTCCTGTTTGAAGTTTCATCTTGGTTTCGCCTGTAGCATCAGTTCTGTGGCACTCACAGATAATATCTTTGCAGTTTTGAAAACGTCAGAGTGTTTCCTTTCCAAAGCTGTCAATTATATGCATAGTCGAGCATCTTTTCATGACAAAATATCTTGTTTAAAACGGGAACGTTTTTTATCCAAAAATGAAATACTGCCCCTAGAGTTCAAAGAGGTTTTAATCAGGGCAAGGCGACTGGAAACATGACCGAATACAAACAGTTATTCCCTCCGCAAGGAAATCAAACAAGCAAAGTGTCAGTATAGAGAAGAAGAAGAGGTAGGGTCGCAATTCAACGGCTCAGACATGAGACTTATGTGGCAGGGTCTACAGTCAATCACTGATTACAAAAGAAAAACCAGCCCCGTTGCGGACATCGACCTCTTGCTCCCAGACATATTAAACAACTTCTTTGCTCGCTTTGAGGACAATACAGTGCCACTGACACGGCCCGCTACCAAAGCCTGTGGGCTCTCCTTCACTGTGGCCTTGAGTAAAACATGTAAGCGCGTTAACTCTCGCA
>NW_027013578.1:0-15790 GCF_036934945.1 Oncorhynchus masou masou | reverse complement strand
CAGGGCCAGGATGATGGGGTTAGACTGTACCTGTTTCTAGACACCCCCAGGGCCCCAGGGCCAGGATGATGGGGTTAGACTGTACCTGTTTCTAGACACCCCCAGGGCCAGGGGTTAGACTGTACCTGTTTCTAGACACCCCCAGGGCCAGGGGTTAGACTGTACCTGTTTCTAGACACCCCCAGGGCCCAGGGCCAGGATGATGGGGTTAGACTGTACCTGTTTCTAGACACCCCCAGGGCCCCAGGGCCAGGATGATGGGGTTAGACTGTACCTGTTGATAGACCCCCCCCTGGGCCAGGGGTTAGACTGTACCTGTTGATAGACCCCCCCAGGGCCAGGGGTTAGACTGTACCTGTTTCTAGACCCCCCCCAGGGCCAGGGGTTAGACTGTACCTGTTTATAGACCCCCCCCAGGGCCAGGGGTTAGACTGTACCTGTTTCTAGACACCCCCAGGGCCAGGGGTTAGACTGTACCTGTTTCTAGACGCCCCAGGGCCCCAGGGCCAGGATGATGGGGTTAGACTGTACCTGTTTCTAGACACCCCCCAGGGCCAGGATGATGGGGGTGAGACTGTACCTGTTTCTAGACACCCCCAGGGCCAGGGGTTAGACTGTACCTGTTTCTAGACGCCCCAGGGCCCCAGGGCCAGGATGATGGGGTTAGACTGTACCTGTTTCTAGACACCCCCAGGGCCCAGGGCCAGGATGATGGGGTTAGACTGTACCTGTTTCTAGACACCCCCAGGGCCCAGGGCCAGGATGATGGGGTTAGACTGTACCTGTTTCTAGACACCCCCAGGGCCCAGGGCCAGGATGATGGGGTTAGACTGTACCTGTTTCTAGACACCCCCAGGGCCCCAGGGCCAGGATGATGGGGTTAGACTGTACCTGTTTCTAGACACCCCCAGGGCCCCAGGGCCAGGATGATGGGGTTAGACTGTACCTGTTTCTAGACACCCCCAGGGCCAGGGGTTAGACTGTACCTGTTTCTAGACACCCCCAGGGCCCAGGGCCAGGATGATGGGGTTAGACTGTACCTGCCGTCGGGTCAACCCAGAAAACAGTATAATATGAAACTTCCTGTTGGCCGTGACGAGTTGTTCTCAAACAAATCTCATCTAAATTAGTCACATGTGCCGAATACAACAGGTGTAGACCTTACAGTGAAATTATTACTTACAAGCCCTTTAACCAACAGTGCAGTTCAAGAAATACAGTTTACGAAAATATTTACCAACTACAGTAAAACATTATAAAAAGTAACAGAATAAAATAACCAAGCGATATACAGGGGGTACGGAGTCAGTGTGTAGGGTTATAGGTTAGTTGAGGTAATTTACACATGTAAGTAGTGGTGAAGTAACTATGCATAGATAATAAACAGCGAGTAGCAGCAGTGTACAATGTAACTTGTCCGGTGGCCATTTGATTCATTGTTCAGCAGCCTTATGGCTTGGGGGGGTTGGAATAAGTGTACAATGATACATACGATTTTGTGCCAGAACATGTGTGACTGCTCTTAAGCTTGGCTATTGACTGTACCTGTTTCTAGACCCCCCCCCAGGGCCAGGGGTTAGACTGTACCTGTTGATAGACCCCCCCAGGGCCAGGGGTTAGACTGTACCCAGCGTCTAGACCCCCCCAGGGCCAGGGGTTAGACTGTACCTGTTTCTAGACCCCCCCCCAGGGCCAGGGGGTTAGACTGTACCTGTTTATAGACCCCCCCCAGGGCCAGGGGTTAGACTGTACCTGTTTATAGACCCCCCCAGGGCCAGGGGTTAGACTGTACCTGTCTCTAGACACCCCCAGGGCCAGGGGTTAGACTGTACCTGTTTCTAGACACCCCCAGGGCCAGGGGTTAGACTGTACCTGTTTCTAGATGCCCCCAGGGCCAGGGGTTAGACTGTACCTGTTTCTAGATGCCCCCAGGGCCAGGGGTTAGACTGTACCTGTTTCTAGACACCCCCTAGGGCCAGGGGTTAGAATGTACCTGTTTCTAGATGCCCCCAGGGCCAGGGGTTAGACTGTACCTGTTTCTAGACACCCCCCAGGGCCAGGGGTTAGACTGTACCTGTTTCTAGACAACCCCAGGGCCAGGGCTTAGACTGTACCTGTTTCTAGATGCCCCCAGGGCCAGGGCTTAGACTGTACCTGTTTCTAGACACCCCCAGGGCCAGGGGTTAGACTGTACCTGTTTCTAGATGCCCCCAGGGCCAGGATGATGGGGTTAGACTGTACCTGTTTCTAGATGCCCCCAGGGCCAGGGGTTAGACTGTACCTGTTTCTAGACACCCCCGGGGCCAGGATGATGGGGTTAGACTGTACCTGTTTCTAGACACCCCCAGGGCCCCAGGGTCAGGATGATGGGGTTAGACTGTACCTGTTTCTAAATGCCCCCCAGGGCCAGGGGTTAGACTGTACCTGTTTCTAGACACCCCCCAGGGCCAGGGCTTAGACTGTACCTGTTTCTAGATGCCCCCAGGGCCAGGATGATGGGGTCTGTGATCTCTATCATGGACTGCAGAGTGGAGGTGACGACGATGAAGAGGATGATACTGAGGAGGAAGGTGCGTTGCAGAGCCTGCATGTCTAAAAGACCCGTCTGAAGAGCCAGCAACAGCAACGTTACCCCCTCAGTCACACCTCTGGTGGGGGAGACACACACACACACACAGTCATTCACACACACACACACACACACACACACACACACACACACACACACACACACACACACACACACACACACACACACACACACACGCACAGACACACATGCACAGACACACACACAGACACAGACACACACACAGACACAGACACACACACACACACACACACACACACACACACACACACACACACACACACACACACACACGCACAGACACACATGCACAGACACACACACAGACACAGACACACACACAGACACAGACACACACACACACACATGCACAGACACACACACACACACAGACACACACACACGCACAGACACACACACACACAGACACACACACAGACACACACACACACACACACACACACACAGACACACACACACAGACACACACACACAGACACACACAATAATACTTAATGGTGCTCCTGAGAGAAATTCAACCACATAATGAAACAGGGTCAATAAATATTGCTGATTCTGTATTCCCTCTATAGTGCACTGCAGAAGAGAATAGGGCCCTGGTCAACAGTAGGGTTCTATATAGGGTCCTGGTCAACAGTAGGGTTCTATATAGGGCCCTATAATCAACAGTGTTTCTATATAGGGCCCCGTCAACAGTAGTGTTCTATATAGGGTCCTGGTCAACAGTAGGGTTCTATATAGGGCCCTGGTCAACAGTAGTGTTCTATATAGGGTCCTGGTCAACAGTAGGGTTCTATATAGGGTCCTGGTCAACAGTAGGGTTCTATATAGGGCCCTGGTCAACAGTAGTGTTCTATATAGGGTCCTGGTCAACAGTAGGGTTCTATAGGGCCTGGTCAACAGTAGTGTTCTATATAGGGTCCTGGTCAACAGTAGGGTTCTATATAGGGCCCTGGTCAACAGTAGTGTTCTATATAGGGTCCTGGTCAACAGTAGTGTTCTATATAGGGTCCTGGTCTACAGTAGTGTTCTATATAGGGTCCTGGTCAACAGTAGTGTTCTATATAGGGTCCTGGTCAACAGTAGGGTTCTATATAGGGCCCTGGTCAACAGTAGTGTTCTATATAGGGTCCTGGTCAACAGTAGGGTTCTATATAGGGCCCTGGTCAACAGTAGTGTTCTATATAGGGTCCTGGTCAACAGTAGTGTTCTATATAGGGCCCTGGTCAACAGTAGTGTTCTATATAGGGTCCTGGTCAACAGTAGTGTTCTATATAGGGTCCTGGTCTACAGTAGTGTTCTATATAGGGTCCTGGTCTACAGTAGTGTTCTATATAGGGCCCTGGTCAACAGTAGTGTTCTATATAGGGTCCTGGTCAACAGTAGTGTTCTATATAGGGTCAAGGTCAACAGTAGTGTTCTATATAGGGTCCTGGTCTACAGTAGTGTTCTATATAGGGCCCTGGTCAACAGTAGTGTACTATATAGGGTCCTGGTCTACAGTAGTGTTCTATATAGGGAATAGGGTCCTGGTCAACAGTAGTGTTCTATATAGGGTCCTGGTCAACAGTAGTGCACTATATAGGGAATAGGGTCCTGGTCAACAGTAGTGTTCTATATAGGGTCCTGGTCAACAGTAGTGTTCTATATAGGGTCCTGGTCAACAGTAGTGTTCTATATAGGGTCCTGGTCAACAGTAGTGCACTATATAGGGAATAGGGTCCTGGTCAACAGTAGGGTTCTATATAGGGTCCTGGTCAACAGTAGTGTTCTATATAGGGTCCTGGTCTACAGTAGTGTTCTATATAGGGTCCTGGTCAACAATAGTGTTCTATATAGGGTCCTGGTCAACAGTAGTGTTCTATATAGGGTCCTGGTCTACAGTAGTGTTCTATATAGGGTCCTGGTCAACAATAGTGTTCTATATAGGGCCCTGGTCAACAGTAGTGTTCTATATAGGGTCCTGTCTACAGTAGTGTTCTATATAGGGTCCTGGTCTACAGTAGTGTTCTATATAGGGCCCTGGTCAACAGTAGTGCACTATATAGGGAATAGTGCCATTTGGGATGCAGGCCTAGACACCTGCCTTGTGTAACCCAACCCCCAGCCCTGTGCATGACGTTGTCATTCTGTACTGCAGTGTAGCCCTCAGGTAGAACTTGGTGAGGTTGAGCAGCCCCAGGCCCAGGTAAGACACCACCGACGTCAGGCCCAGCAGGGAGTAGGGCGTGACACAGCACTCAGAGACACTGAGGAGAGAACACACACACACAGCACTCAGAGACACTGAGGAGAGAACACACACACACAGCACTCAGAGACACTGAGGAGAGAACACACACAGACAGCACTCAGAGACACTGAGGAGAGACACACACACAGCACTCCAGAGACACTGAGGAGAGAACACACACACACAGCACTCAGAGACACTGAGGAGAGAACACACACACACAGCACTCAGAGACACTGAGGAGAGAACACACACACACAGCACTCAGAGACACTGAGGAGGAGAACACACACACAGCACTCAGAGACACTGAGGAGAGAACACTACACACACAGCACTCAGAGACACTGAGGAGAGAACACACACACAGCACTCAGAGACACTGAGGAGAGAACACACACACAGCACTCAGAGACACTGAGGAGAGAACACACACACAGCACTCAGAGACACTGAGGAGAGAACACACACAGCACTCAGAGACACTGAGGAGAGAACACACACACAGCACTCAGAGACACTGAGGAGAGAACACACACACAGCACTCAGAGACACTGAGGAGAGAACACACACAGCAGACACTGAGGAGAGAACACACACACACAGCACTCAGAGACACTGAGGAGAGAACACACACACAGCACTCAGAGACACTGAGGAGAGAACACACACACAGCACTCAGAGACAATGAGGTGAGAGAACACACACAGACAGAGACAATGAGACAGAGAGACAGAGACAGACAGACAGACAGACAGACAGACAGACAGACAGATAATATGGAAAATGGATTCAATACACAGTGGGATTAAAATGGATTCAATACACAGTGGGATTAAAATGGATTCAATACACAGTGGGATTAAAATGGATTCAAGACACAGTGGGATTAAAATGGATTCAATACACAGTGGGATTAAAATGGATTCAATACACAGTGGGATTAAAATGGATCTCATTGTCATTTCGTGTCAACGATCTACACACAAAATACTCTGTAATGTCAAAGTGAAAGAAAAATTCTAAATTTTCTAAAAGATGAAAAATAAAACACTTTCTTGATGACAAATGTTCAACCCTGAGTCAATAGATGTTAGAAGCACCTTTGGCAGCGATTACAGCTGTCTCCAAGTCTCTAAGAGCTGTGAGTCTTTTCTAAGAGCTGTGCGTCTTTCTAGTTAAGTCTCTAAGAGCTGTGAGTCTTTCTGGGTAAGTCTCTAAGAGCTGTGAGTCTTTCTGGGTAAGTCTCTAAGAGCTGTGAGTCTTTCTGGGTAAGTCTCTAAGAGCTTTGCACACCTGGATTGTAAATATTTGCACATTATTAATTTTACAATTCTTTAAGCTCTGTCAAGTTGTTTGTTGATCATTGCTAGGCAGCCATTTTCAAGCCGATTTAAACCTGTGTCCTTTGGGGCTTAATCCGAACCAAATGAACATAGAAATGTGTGTTATAGATCAGTCATTCTCATTGAAAGCCAGTCTAAGAAGCTGTAGATCTGTTCCGTGTATGTTATTTCTATGCTTCCCGTTCTCACATTTAGTTTTCATGTCTTTTTACTTTCGGTTTTCTACACCAGCTTCAAAGAGCTGAAAACAAAATATATTTTTGGGTTATGGAAAATATATTTCAGAGGTTTAGATGGTACACTGATTCTACAACATATTAGTTTATATTTGTCACATAAACTGAAATTAGGACAAACTTATTTGGAGCAATTTAGTGCATTGTGCATCTCTAAGTCAAAAACTGTAACTAGGCCACTAGGGAACATTCAGTGTCGTCTTGGTAAGCGACTCCAGTGTAGATTTGGCCTTGTGTTTTAGGTTATTGTCCTGCTGAAAGGGAAATTAGTCTCCCAGTGTCTGGTCAACAGTAGTTCTATATAGGTGAATAATTGGTCAACAGTAGTAATATTGAGAGGGAATAGGGTCTGGTCACAGAAAAACATAGTAGGGCAAACTGTTCTACCTGTAGTGCATTGAGGAGATAGGGAATAGGGCCTCAATCAAATATAAGGGTATTATATAGGAATAGGGCCCTGGCCACTGCAGGCTATAGTAAATAGGGCCTGGGTCAAACAGCAGTGTACTATATATAACAGGCCCTGTTTGCACAGGTGGTCTCATAGGAAACAGGGCCCCTGGTCAACAGTGGTGTTCTATATAGGGAATAGGGCCCTGGTCAACAGTAGTGTTCTATATAGGGAATAGGGCTCTGGTCAACAGTAGTGTATATATGGAATAGGGCCCTGGTCAACAGTAGTGTTCTATATAGGGAATAGGGCCCTGGTCAACAGTAGTGTTCTATATAGGGAATAGGGCCCTGGTCAACAGTAGTGTTCTATATAGGGAATAGGGCCCTGGTCAACAGTAGTGTACTATATAGGGAATAGGGCTCTGGTCAACAGCAGTGTACTATATAGGGAATAGGGCCCTGGTCAACAGTAGTGTACTATATAGGGAATAGGGCTCTGGTCAACAGTAGTGTACTATATAGGGAATAGGGCTCTGGTCAACAGTAGTGTACTATATAGGGAATAGGGCCCTGGTCAACAGCAGTGTACTATATAGGGAATAGGGCTCTGGTCAACAGTAGTGTACTAAATAGGGAATAGGGCCCTGGTCAACAGTAGTGTACTATATAGGGAATAGGTTCCATCACAGTAAAATATATAGAATAGGTTCCACATATGAAATATATAGGAAGCTAGGTCATCAACAGTAGCAAATATAGGGAATAGGGGCCCAATGCACAGTAGGTAAATTATATAGGAATAGGGGCCCTGTTCAAATATATGTTCTATAGGGAATAGGCCCTGGTTCACAGTAGGGCCATATATAGGAATAGGGCCCTGGTCACAGTAGTGTACTATATAGGAATAGGGCTCTGGTCAACAGTAGTGTTCTATATAGGAATAGGGCCCTGGTCAACAGTAGTGTACTATATAGGAATAGGGCCCTGGTCACCAGTAGTGTACTATATAGGGAATAGGCCCTGGTCAACAGTAGTGTACTATATAGGAATAGGCCCTGGTCAACAGTAGTGTTCTATATAGGGAATAGGGCCTGGTCAACAGTAGTGTTATATATAGGGAATAGGGCCCTGGTCAACAGTAGTGTTCTATATAGGGAATAGGGCCCTGGTCAACAGTAGTGTACTATATAGGGAATATGGCCCTGGTCAACAGTAGTGTTCTATATAGGGAATAGGGCCCTGGTCAACAGTAGTGTTCTTGTACCTATATAGGGAATAGGGCCCCTGGTCAACAGTAGTGTTCTATATAGGGAATATGGCCCTGGTCAACAGTAGTGTACTATATAGGGAATAAGGCTCTGGTCAACAGTAGTGTACTATATAGGGAATAGGAATAGCCCTGGTCAACAGTAGTGTTCTATATAGGGAATAGGGCCCTGGTCAACAGTAGTGTACTATATAGGGAATAGGGCCCCTGGTCAACAGTAGTGTTCTATAGGGAATAGGGCCCTGGTCAACAGTAGTGTTCTATATAGGGAATAGGGCCCTGGTCAACAGGTTTTTCTGGGAGTTTTTCCTGAGCTTAATTCCAGTATGTTTATGTTTTTCCAACTTCCTAGTCAACAAACATTAATGACATCACACTTGCTCAGACCCACATGTTCCCACATTATCAACACCGAATGTTGTTTCTAATAACTGGTAAGACTCTGCCCCATATCATTTCAGATTGTGTTACGTTGTCTGTTATGTTATTAATGTTTGTTGAAATGTATGCATGTAAATGTTACATTGTCTATTGTTTTTGTCGATGTATGTTTGTGTTTATTGTAAAAATATAAGCAAAAAAACTCACTAGTCCTTGCCGATGACAAGCATACCCATAACATGATACAGCCACCACCATGCTTGAAAATATGAAGAGTGGTACTCAGTGATGTTGTGTTGTATTTGTCTCAAACATACAGTACACGCTTTGTATTCATAACGCCATATGTTTTTCAGTAATACTTTAGTGCCGTGTTGCAAACAGGAAGCATGTTTTGGAATATTGTTATTCTGTACGGGATTCATTCTTTTCACTCTGTCATTCAGGTTATCATTGTTGATTAACTATCAGAAGCCATTAAACTCTGTAACTGTTTTAAAGTTAACATTGGCCTCATGGTGAAATCCCTGAGCGGTTTCCTTCCTCTCCGGCAACTGAGTTAGGAAGGACGCCTGTATCTTTTGTAGTGACTGGGTGTATTGATACATCAGCCAGAGTGTAATTAATAACTTCACCCTGCTCAAAGGGATATACACCCATCTACCAATAGGTGCTCCTCCTCAGCGCAGGCATTGGAAAACCTCCCCTGGTCTTTGTGGTTGAATCTGTGTTTGAAATTCACTGCTCGACTGAGGGACCTTACAGATAATTGTAATGTGTGGGGTAGAGAGATGAGGTAGTCATTCAAAAATCATGTTAAACACTTATGGCACACAGAGTGAGTCCATGTAACGACATGTGACTTGTTGAACATGTTATTTCAGGAAACTTGTTGGGTCACTACCTCACAGGAGAGAGACATTTGAAAGTCAACTTTTTAATTTTTTTATATCAAAATGATTTTTTGCTGTCAGAAATGCCTTCTGGAACATTTGAACTTTCATGTGCCTTAATAACAAACTTGTATGCCATCTGTAAATACACAAAAATGTTAAAATTACCAGGTTGTTTTAACCACAGAAAAAGACAGGAACCTTCCCGCTAGCCATGATTGGCTGAGATAATGACATTTGAGTTCAATTGGTCTGCCATGTAGCATGCTTCTGTCTTTCTAATGTGGATTTTTTTATAAAGAAATTAGAACTTTTTTTCCACTTTCTGGAGAACTTAGCTTTGAAATGAGTGGAATTAGAGTACGATAGCTAAAGAGATGTATGCCAAAATATGCAGATGGAACATGAAAGTGGAATTAGCTGACTGGCCGCGAGCTAACATTAGCTGACTGGCTAGCTAGTTAACATTAGCTGACTGGCTCGCTAGCTAACATTAGCTGACTGGCTCGCTGGCTAACATTAGCTGACTGGCTCGCTAGTTAACATTAACTGGCTCGGCTATTTGCTGGGCTCGCGAGCTAACATTAGCTGACTGGCTCGCGAGCTAACATTAGCTGACTGGCTCGCTGGCTAAAATTAGCTGACTGGCTTGCTAGCTAACATTTCCATGGCTGGCTCGCTAGCTAACATTAGCTGACTGCTGACTGGCTCGCTAGTTAACATTAGATGACTGGCTCACTAGCTAACATTAGATGACTGGCTCGCTAGCTAACATTAGATGACAGGCTCACTAGCTAACATTAGATGACTGGCTCGCTAGCTAACATTAGATGACTGGCTCACTAGCTAACATTAGATGACTGGCTCACTAGCTAACATTAGCTGACTGGCTCACTAGCTAACATTAGCTGACTGGCTCACTAGCTAACATTAGCTGACTGGCTCACTAGCTAACATTAGCTGACTGGCTCGCTAGCTAACATTAGCTGACTGGCTCGCTAGCTAACATTAGATGACTGGCTCGCTAGCTAACATTAGATGACTGGCTCACTAGCTAACATTAGCTGACTGGCTCACTAGCTAACATTAGCTGACTGGCTCACTAGCTAACATTAGCTGACTGGCCTTAGTTAACATTAGCTGACTGGCTCACTAGCTAACATTAGCTGACTGGCTCACTAGCTAACATTAGCTGTATGATCTCTGTAGTGATATTTGTATCTCAGAGCCATTTGCATTGCTAGTTATAGCCTAATGGTAGCTAGCTAGCAAACATTGAACCTGGGGTTAGCTACCTACAGATTCATGCAGGGTAGTAACATTATGAGTTGGGATTTTGGTTCATTGTTTAGCTAGCTAGCTCCATGTCTAAACAAAAGACTCCACTATGCAAGTAACCATTTCAATAGAATGTTAATGATGTCATTTCGACAACTGTTGATAGACGTAGCTGGTAAATTCACTCTGCCACAGCGCAGACTAACTGACACATTTATGAACGCTCAACACCCGTTGAATACGGCCGGTGTGGGCAAACGTTGGCAAAAAAATGTTTTATTAAATTGTTGCCAGTAGCACAGTTACAAGTCACCAACGCTCTGGATAACATGAAAACAGCCTAATCAGCTCTGCTAGGGAAAGTAAAATGGTCAGAGTGAGGAGTTGTGTCTGGAAGTAGCTAGCAAGTTAGCCAGTTAGCTTGGGTTCTTGACTGCTGTTGTAAGATCAACCCTACTCGGCCAGAGCGTCCAGTGTGAGCTCTGAATGCTGGGATCAACCCTACTCGGCCAGAGCGTCCAGTGTGCGCTCTGAACGCTGGGATCAACCTCCTACTCGGCCAGATCGTCCAGTGTGAGCTCTGAACGCTGGGATCAACCCTACTTCTTCGGCCAGAGCGTCCAGTGTGAGCTCTGAACGCTCCGGGGAGAGCAAAACGCTCTGAATTTACCAACGGACAATCTGACAACGCCTGGGTTTATGAACGCCAGAGTGCACTCTGGCACTCCAGATTGAATTTATGAACACACCCGCAGTATAAACCAGCCTTTAGTCTTGGTTGTTTAGTACATGGCATCCGATGAATCCTTAAAGAGATGGATGGGGCTAAAGCTTAAGAGGGTGTGAACGATGCTGAATGGGTGGGGCTAAAAGCTTAAGAGGGTGTGAACGATGCTGAATGTACTAAAAGCTTAAGAGGGTGAACGTATGCTGAATGGGTGGGGCTAAAGCTTAAGAGGGTGTGAACGATGCTGAATGGGTGGGGGCTAAAAGCTTAAGAGGGTGTGAACGATGCTGAATGTGTGGGGCTAAAAGCTTAAGAGGGTGTGAACGATACTGAATGGGTGTAGACAAAGAAGGGCTCTCCAGGAGGTGTACCAAAACATTCAAGGGCCATTTTCTCAAAAGTGTGTTTACAAGTTAATCAACTTTTCAAAGCAGAATTACTTTCCCATTGTTCCTCAACTGTAGTGTATAATATACCATTTTCTAGCTCTGAGTCTCTACTTTTATCCAATGTAAAAAAAAACACCATTTCAAATGTTACTAAACAAGACCGACCGTGCCGGGTCAGTCACATTTTTACTCCTGAACTTATTTAGGTTTTGCCATAACAAAGGAGTTGAATACTTATTGACTCAATACATTTCAGCTTTTCATTCATTTGTAAAATGTCTAAAAACATAATTCCACTTTGACATTATGGGGTATTGTGGGTAGGCCAGGGACAAACATTTCAATTTAAAATCCATTTTAAAATTCTGTCTGTAAGATAACAAAATGTAGAAAAACTTAAGGGGTATGAATACTTTCTGAAAGCACTGTAGATACATATACTGGTATCATGGAGCTAGAGGAGACTCAATACATTTCTACCCAGAATATGAGTGGTTGAGTTAGTGTACCTTGAGAATTACATCTCTAATGACTGTACCAGTCAGGGGAAGTCTACAGAGACCATGGCCCAGGGAGTCTTAGGAGCCAGGCGGTGAATTACATGTATCTCTAATGACTGTACCAGTCAGGGGAAGTCTACAGAGACCATGGCCCAGGGAGTCTTAGGAGCCAGGCGGTGAATGACATGTATCTCTAATGACTGTACAAGTCATGGGAAGTCTACAGAGACCATGGCCCAGGGAGTCTTAGGAGCCAGGCGGTGAATTACATGTATCTCTAATGACTGTACAAGTCATGGGAAGTCTACAAAGACCATGGCCCAGAGAGTCTTAGGAGCCAGGCGGTGAATGTCATGTATCTCTAATGACTGTACCAGTCAGGTGAAGTCTACAGAGACCATGGCCCAGGGAGTCTTAGGAGCCAGGCGGTGAATGACATGTATCTCTAATGACTGTACCAGTCAGGGGAAGTCTACAGAGACCATGGCCCAGAGAGTCTTAGGAGCCAGGCGGTGAATGACATGTATCTCTAATGACTGTACCAGTCAGGGGAAGTCTACAGAGACCATGGCCCAGAGAGTCTTAGGAGCCAGGCGGTGAATGACATGTATCTCTAATGACTGTACCAGTCAGGGGAAGTGTACAGAGACCATGGCCCAGGGAGTCTTAGGAGCCAGGCGGTGAATTACTAGTCAGGGGAAGTGTACAGAGACCATGGCCCAGAGAGTCTTAGGAGCCATGTGTGAATGACATGTATCTCTAATGACTGTGGCCCAGTCAGGGGAAGTCTACAGAGACCATGGCCCAGAGAGTCTTAGGAGCCAGGCGGTGAATGACATGTATCTCTAATGACTGCAAATGTCATGTGGAAGCCCACAGCTGACCATGCCCAGAGAGTCTTAGGAGCCAGGCGGTGTGTGAATGACATGTATCTCTACGACTGTACCAGCTCAGAGCTACAGAGACCATGGCCCAGAGAGTCTTAGGAGCCAGGCGGTAATCACTTCCAGCCAGGGGAAGTCAGAGACCATGGCCCAGAGAGTCTTAGGAGCCAGGCGGTGAATGACATGTATCTCTAATGACTGTACCAGTCAGGGGAAGTCTACAAAGACCATGGCCCAGAGAGTCTTAGGAGCCAGGCGGTGAATGACATGTATCTCTAATGACTGTACAAGTCATGGGAAGTCTACAAAGACCATGGCCCAGAGAGTCTTAGGAGCCAGGCGGTGAATGACATGTATCTCTAATGACTGTACCAGTCAGGGGAAGTCTACAAAGACCATGGCCCAGAGAGTCTTAGGAGCCAGGCGGTGAATTACATGTATCTCTAATGACTGTACAAGTCATGGGAAGTCTACAAAGACCATGGCCCAGAGAGCTTATTGCCTTCTGATTCTATGGAATCTTCCAACCAGGATTTCTGGAAAACCTGGGAATCTTGGGAAAATTAACTGAATTATGTAACCCTTCATGTATCTCTATGGAGTGTACCTTGTGAGGAGGAAGAACAGCACCCCCTCATGGCTGCCTGTTGTACTGTTGGTCATGGAGTAAGAACACAGCTGGACCACAAACAGCACAGACCAGAACACACTGAACAACACTGGCACTGCAAACTGATTCCAGAGAGAGATAGTCACCGCGAGGAGTCTATACAGCTCTATCACCTGAGAGACAGAGAGAGGGAGAGGAATAACGTGAGTGGGTTGGTCATGTGTGAACAGAGACGGGTAGATGGTAGACTGGGTTAGTCATGTGTGAACAGAGACGGGTAGATGGAAGACTGGGTTGGTCATGTGTGAACAGAGACTGGGTTAGAGTGGTAGACTGGGTGTGGTCAGTGGGTGAACGGAGACGGGTAGATGGGATAGTCACTGTGGTGATGTGTGGACAGAGACGGGTAGCACGTGGTGACTGGGTTAGAGGGTACCATGTGTGACGGGGTTAGATGGCATATCCCTGGGTAGGTCAGGTGTGAACAGGAGACGGGTTAGATAGTGGACTGGGTTGGTACACTGTGGTGAGACGGGGTTAGACGGGTAGATGGTAGACGTGGAGGTGGTCAGAGTGGATAGTCACTGTGGTGAGAGGGGTAGACGGTGGAGGGTTGGTCAGTGTGAACGAGGTTAGAGGGTAGCGGGTTAGACTGGGTTGATCACTGTGGTGAGAGGGTAGACGGGGAGGTGGTGAGACTGGGTATGGTCACTGTGGTGGAGGTGGTTAGAGGGTGATATCACCGGGTTGGTGAGGTGGTGAGACAGGGACTGGGTTAGAGGGATATCACCGTGGTGAGGGGGGTTAGAGGGGATATCCCTGTGGTGAGGGGTTAGAGGGGATGTCACCGTGGTTAGAGGGAGGGTTAGAGGGGATATCCCTGTGGTGAGGGGGTTAGGGAGGGGATATCACTGTGGTGAGGGGGTTAGAGGGGAGGGGGTTAGAGGGGAGGGGGGTTAGAGGGGATATCCCTGTGGTGAGGGGGTTAGGGGTTAGGGGGATATCACCGTGGTGAGGGGGTTAGAGGGGAGGGGGTTAGGGGGATATCACCGTGGTGAGGGGGTTAGAGGGGATATCCCTGTGGTGAGGGGGTTAGAGGGGATATCACCGTGGTGAGGGGGGTTAGAGGATATCCCTGTGGTGAGGGGGTTAGAGGGGATATCACCGTGGTGAGGGGGTTAGAGGGGATATCACTGTGGTGAGGGGTTAGAGGGGATATCACTGTGGTGAGGGGGTTAGAGGGGAGGGGGTTAGAGGGGATATCCCTGTGGTGAGGGGGTTAGAGGGGATATCACCGTGGTGAGGGGGTTAGAGGGGATATCCCTGTGGTGAGGGGGTTAGAGGGGATATCACCGTGGTGAGGGGGTTAGAGGGGATATCACCGTGGTGAGGGGTTAGAGGAGGGGTTAGAGGGATATCCCTGTGGTGAGGGGGTTAGAGGGGAGAGCCCTAGTGGTGAGGGGGTTAGAGGGGATATCACTGTGGTGAGGGGGTTAGAGGGGATATCACCGTGGTGAGGGGTTAGAGGGGAGGGGGTTAGAGGGGATATCCCTGTGGTGAGGGGGTTAGAGGGGTTATCCCTGTGGTGAGGGGGTTAGAGGGATATCACCTGTGGTGAGGGGGTTAGAGGGGAGGGGGTTAGAGTGGATATCCCTGTGGTGAGGGGGTTAGAGGGGAGGGGGTTAGAGGAGGGGGTTAGAGGGATATCACCGTGGTGAGGGGGTTAGAGGGGTGGGGTTAGAGGATATCCCTGTGGTGAGGGGGTTAGAGGGAGGGGCTAGAGTGGAGGGGGTTAGAGGGATATCCCTGTGGTGAGGGGGTTAGAGGGCATATCCCTGTGGTGAGGGGGTTAGAGGGGAGGGGCCTTAGGGAGTGAGGGGGTTAGAGGGATATCACTGTGGTGAGGGGGTTAGAGGGAGGGGGTTAGGAGGGAGGGGTTAGAGGGGGATATCACTGTGGTGGAGGGGGTTAGAGGGGGAGGGGGTTAGAGGGGATATCCCTGTGGTGAGGGGGTTAGAGGGGGAGGGGTTAGAGGGGAGG
>NW_027013577.1:0-15794 GCF_036934945.1 Oncorhynchus masou masou | reverse complement strand
TTCTCTCTTTCTCTCTGTCCTCCTTCTCTCTTTCTCTGTCCTCCTTCTCTCTTTCTCTCTGTCCTCCTTCTCTCTTTCTCTGTCCTCCTTCTCTCTTTCTCTGTCCCTCTCTTCTCTCTTTCTCTTTGTCCCTCCTTCTCTCTTTTCTCTTTCGTCCTCCTTCTCTTTCTCTCTGTCCCTCCTTCTCTCTTTCTCTGTCCTCCTCTCTCTCTGTCCTCTCTCTGTCCCTCCTTCGTCTCTTTCTCTGTCCCTCCTTCTCTCTTTCTGTGTCCCTCCCTCTTCTCGCTTTCTCTCTCTGTCCCTCCTTCTCTCTTTCTCTGTCCCTCCTTCTCTCTTTCTCTCTGTCTCTCCTTCTCTCTTTCTCTGTCCCTTCTTCTCTCTTTCTCTTTGTCCTCCTTCTCTCTTTCTCTGTCCTCCTTCTCTCTTTCTCTATGTCCCTCCCTCTCTTTTCTCTCTGTCCCTCCTTCTCTCTTTCTCTGTCCCTTCTCTCTTTCTCTGTGTCACTCCTTTTCTCTTTCTCTGTCCTCTTTCTCTCTGTCCCTCCTTCTCTCTTTCTCTGTCCTCCCTCTCGCTTTCTCTCTGTCCCTCCTTTGCTCTTTCTCTGTCCCTTCTTCTCTCTTTCTCTGTGTCCCTCCTTCTAGCTTTCTCTGTCCTCCTCTCTTTCTCTGTCCCTCCTTCTCTCTTTCTCTCTGTCTCTCCTTCTCTCTTTCTCTGTCCTCCTTCTCTCTTTCTCTCTGTCCTCCTTCTCTCTTTGTCTGTCCTCCTTCTCTCTTTCTCTGTCCCTTCTTCTCTCTTTGTCTTTGTCCTCCTTCTCTCTTTCCCTGTTCTCCTTCTCTCTTTCTCTGTCCCTCTTCTCTCTTGTCTCTGTCATCCTTCTCTCTTTCTCTGTTCCTCCTTCTCTCTCTCTCTGTCCCTCTCTCTCTTTCTCTGTCATCCTTCTCTCTTTCTCTCTGTCCCTCCGTCTCTCTTTCTTTCTGTCCTCCTTCTCTTTCTCTGTCCCTCATTCTCTATGTCCCTTCTTCTCTCTTTCTCTCTGTCCCTCCTTCTCTCTTTCTCTATGTCCCTCCGTCTCTCTTTCTCTCTCTCCCTCCTTCTCTCTTCCTCTCGCTCACCTTCTCTCTCCCTCCTCTCTCTACATCTCTTCTTCTGTCTGTGTCTCTCTCTTGCTCTCTCTCTCTCTGTCTGTCTGTCTGTTCTCTCTCTCTCTCTCTCTCTCGTCTCTCTCTCTCTCTCTCTCTCTGCTGTCAAACTGAACTGTAACTCTCTCTCTCTCTCTCTCTCCCTCTCTCTCTGTCGCTCTCTCTCTCTCTCTCTCTCTCTCTCTCTCTCTCTGTCTCTCTCGCGCTGTCTCTGTCTCTCTCTCTCTCTCTCTCTGTGTGCGTAGCACTTCATGAAGCCCCTCCAGAAGTTCCTTCAGCCTCACTGACATAGAGAGCATCTTCATCAACACGGCGGTATGTTCTGTTCTTCCCTCTGTACGTAGTATTGTGTTTATACTCTGACTAAACCAAACATTAAGAACACCTTTCTGAAACTGTGACCTCAGAACAGCCTCAAGAACCGCCTCAGTTTGTCACAGCAAGGTGTGGAAAGCCGTTCCACAGGGACGCCCATGTTGACTGTAACGCTTCGCACAGTTGTGTCAAGTTGGCTGGACGTCCTTTGGGTGCTGGACAACCATTGATACACACGGGAAAAATGTTGAGCGTGAAAAACCCAGCAGCGTTGCAGTTCTTGACACACACCGGTGCGCCTGGCACCTACTACCACACCCTGTTCAAAGGCACTTTGATTTTGTCTTGCCCATTCGCCCTCTGAATGACGCACAGACACAATCCATGTCTCATGAGTCTCAATCCTTCTTTAACTCGTCTACCCCCTTCATCTACACTGACTGAACATCAATAAGGGATCATAACCTTCACCTGGATTCACCTGGTCAGTCGTGGAAAGAACAGGTGTTCCTAATGTTTTGTATAGTGATTGTAGAAAGAAGTAATTATCTCCATAGGTGTGTGTGTGTAGGGTAAACTGTGTGTAGGGTAAACTGTGTGTAGGGTAAACTGTGTGTAGGGTAAACTGTGTGTGTAGGGTAAACTGTGTGTAGGGTAAACTGTGTGGATGGTGTAGGGTAAACTGTGTGTAGGGTAAACTGTGTGGTAGGGTAAACTGTG
This sequence comes from Oncorhynchus masou masou, assembly GCF_036934945.1. Lineage (NCBI taxonomy): Eukaryota > Metazoa > Chordata > Actinopteri > Salmoniformes > Salmonidae > Oncorhynchus > Oncorhynchus masou. The sequence continues at coordinate 13,620 of NW_027013577.1, read as the reverse complement.
TGTGTAGGGTAAACTGTGTGTGTAGGGTAAACTGTGTGTGTAGGGTAAACTGTGTGTGTGTAGGGTAAACTGTGTGTGTAGGGTAAACTGTGTGTGTAAAGTGTGTAGGGTAAACTGTGTGTGTAGGGTAAACTGTGTGTGTGTAGGGTAAACTGTGTGTGTAGGGTAAACTGTGTGTGTAGGGTAAACTGTGTGTAGGGTAAACTGTGTGTGTAGGGTAAACTGTGTGTGTAGGGTAAACTGTGTGTGTAGGGTAACTGGTGTGTGTAGGTAAACTGTGTGTAGGGTAAACTGTGTGTGTGTAGGGTAAACTGTGTGTGTGTAGGGTAAACTGTGTGTGTGTAGGGTAAACTGTGTGTGTGTAGGGTGTAAACCCGTGTGTAGGGTAAACTGTGTGTGTAGGGTAAACTGTGTGTGTAGGGTAAACTGTGTGTGTAGGGTAAAATCAGGTGTGTAGGGTAAACTGTGTGTAGGGTAAACTGTATAGGGTAAACTCTGTGTGTAGGGTAAACTGTGTGTAGGTAACTGTGTGTGTGTAGGGTAAACTGTGTGCGTGTAGGGTAAAACTGTGTGTGTGTAGGTAAACTGTGTGTGTGTAGGTAAACTGTGTGTAGGGGTAAACTGTGTGTGTGTAGTGGGTAAAACTGTGTGTACAGGGTAAACTGTGTGTGTAGGGTAAACTGTGTGTGCAGGGTAAACTGTGTGAGAACTGTGTGTAGGGTAAACTGTGTGTGTAGGGTAAACTGTGTGTAGGGTAAACTGTGTGTAGGGTAAACTGTGTGTGTAGGGTAAACTGTGTGTGTGTAGGGTAAACTGTGTGTGTAGGGTAAACTGTGTGTAGGGTAAACTGTGTGTGTAGGTTAAACTGTGTGTAGGCTAAACTGTGTGTGTAGGGTAAACTGTGTGTGTAGGGTAAACTGTGTGTAGGGTAAACTGTGTGTGCAGGGTAAACTGTGTGTAGGGTAAACTGTGTGTGTAGGGTAAACTGTGTGTAGGGTAAACTGTGTGTAGGGTAAACTGTGTGTGTGTAGGGTAAACTGTGTGTGTAGTGTAAACTGTGTGTGTAGGGTAAACTGTGTGTAGGTAAACTTTGTGTGTAGGGTAAACTGTGTGTGTAGGGTAAACTATGTGTAGGGTAAACTGTGTGTGTGTGTAGGCAAACTGTGTAGGGTAAACTGTGTGTGTAGGATAAACTGTGTGTGTAGGGTAAACTGTGTGTTTGTAGGGTAAACTGTGTGTGTAGGGTAAACTGTGTGTGTGTAGGTGCAAAAGTATGTGTGTAGGGGTAAACTGTGTGTGTGGGTAAACTGTGTGTGTGGGTAAACTGTGTCTGTGTAGGGTAAACTGTGTGTGTAGGGTAAACTGTGTGTGTAGGGTAAACTGTGTGTGTGTAGGGTAAACTGTGTGTGTAGGGTAAACTGTGTGTGTGTAGAATTAAACTGTGTGTGTGTAGGGTACACTGTGTGTGTGTAGGGTAAACTGTGTGTAGGGTAAACTGTGTGTGTGTGTGGGGTAAACTGTGTGTGTGGGGGTAAACTGTGTCTGTGTAGGGTAAACTGTGTGTGTGGGGTAAACTGTGTGTGTAGGGTACACTGTGTGTGTGTAGGGTAAACTGTGTGTGTAGGGTAAACAGTGTGTGTGTAGGGTAAACTGTGTGTGTAGGGCAAACTGTGTGTGTAGGTTAAACTGTGTGTGTAGGGTAAACTGTGTGTGTAGGGTAAACTGTGTGTGTGTGGGGGTAAACTGTGTGTGGGGTAAACTGTGTGTGTAGGGTAAACTGTGTGTGTAGTGTAAACTGTGTGTGTGTAGGGTAAACTGTGTGTGTGTAGGGTAAATTGTGTGTGTGTAGGGTAAACAGTGTGTGTGTGTGTGTGTGTAGGGTAAACTGTTTGTGTAGGGTAAACTGTGTGTGTGTAGGGTAAACTGTGTGTGTGTAGGTAAACTGTGTGTGTGTAGGGTAAACTGTGTGTGTAGGGTAAACTGTGTGTGTGTAGGGTAAACTGTGTGTGTAGGGTAAACTGTGTGTGTAGGGTAAACTGTGTGTGTAGGGTAAACTGTGTGTGTAGGGTAAACTGTGTGTGTGTGTAGTGTAAACTGTGTGTGTGTAGGGTAAACTGTGTGTGTGTAGGGTAAACTGTGTGTGTGTGCAGTGTAAACTGTGTGTGTGTAGTAAATGTGTGTGTGTACAGGGTAAACTGTGTGTGTAGGGTGTAGGGTAAACTGTGTGTGTTGGGTGTAGGGTAAACTGTGTGTGTAGGGTAAACTGTGTGTGTATAGAGTAAACTGTGTGTGTAGGTGTAGGGTAAACTGCGTGTGTGTAGGGTGTAGGGTAAACTGTGTGTAGGGTGTAGGGTAAACTGTGTGTATAGGGTGTAGGGTAAACTGTGTGTGTGTGTGTAGGGTAAACTGTGTGCGTGTAGGGTGTAGGGTAAACTGTGTGTGTGTAGGGTGTAGGGTAAACTGTGTGTATAGGGTGTAGGGTAAACTGTGTGTGTGTAGGGTGTAGGGTAAACTGTGTGTATAGGGTGTAGGGTAAACTGTGTGTGTAGGGTGTAGGGTAAACTGTGTGTATAGGGTGTAGGGTAAACTGTGTGTATAGGGTGTAGGGTAAACTGTGTGTATAGGTTAACCTGTGTGTGTGTAGAGTAAACTGTGTGTGAAGCCCCCAACATATGAAGTCATAATTTCCCTCCTCCTCCCCCTCTTACCCTCCCTCTCTCTACCCCCCTCTCTCTCTCTACCCCCTCTCTTCCTCTCTCCCCCTCTCTACCTCCTCCCCCTCCCTCTCTGACTCTCTGTGTAGGATCTGGCTGTAACCCATCGTAGTCTACTGGGGAGATCCAGACCTCGATCTTAACCCTGAATGCGAGAACCTTTACCAGGTCTTCATCAACTACAAAGAGAGGTAGAGAAATATCCAATCAAATCAAAGTTTATTTGTCACGTGCGCCGTATGCAACAGGTGTAGTAGACCTCACAGTGAAATGCTGAATACAACAGGTGTAGTAGACCTTACAGTGAAATACTGAATACAACAGGTGTAGTAGACCTCACAGTGAAATGCTGAATACACAGGTGTAGTAGACCTCACAGTGAAATGCTGAATACAACAGGTGTAGTAGACCTTACAGTGAAATACTGAATACAACAGGTGTAGTAGACCTCACAGTGAAATGCTGAATACAACAGGTGTAGAGACCTCACAGTGAAATACTGAATACACAGGTGTAGAGACCTCACAGTGAAATGCTGAATACAACAGGTGTAGTAGACCTTACAGTGAAATACTGAATACAACAGGTGTAGAGACCTCACAGTGAAATGCTGAATACAACAGGTGTAGTAGACCTCACAGTGAAATGCTGAATACAACAGGTGTAGTAGACCTTACAGTGAAATACTGAATACAACAGGTGTAGTAGACCTTACTGTGAAATGCTGAATACAACAGGTGTAGTAGACCTCACATTGAAATGCTGAATACAACAGGTGTAGTAGACCTCACAGTGAAATGCTGAATACAACAGGTGTAGTAGACCTCACAGTGAAATGCTGAATACAACAGGTGTAGTAGACCTTACAGTGAAATGCTGAATACAACAGGTGTAGACCTTACAGTGAAATGCTTACTTACAGGCTCTAACCAAATAGTGCAAAAAAGGTATTAGGTGAACAACAGGCTGATAGAGGTAGTATGTACTTGTAGACATGGTTAAAGTGACTATGCATATAAGATAAACAGAGAATAGCAGCAGCGTAAAAGAGGGGTTGGGGGGGGGCAATGTAAATAGTCCGAGTAGCCATTTGATTACCTGTTCAGGAGTCTTATGGCTTGGGGGTAGAAGCTGTTAAGAAGCCTTTTGGTCCTAGACTTGGCACTCCGGTACCGCTCGCCATGCGGTAGTAGAGAGAACAGTCTATGACTGGGGTGGCTGGGGTCTTTGACCATTGTTAGGGCCTTCCTCTGGCCGCCTGGTATAGAGGTCCAGGGATGGCAGGCAGCTTGGCCCCAGTGATGTACTGGGCCGTACACACTACCCTCTGTAGTGCCTTGCGGTCGGAGGGACGAGCAGTGGCCGTACCAGGCAGTGATGCAACCAGTCCGGATGCTCTCGATGGTGCAGCTGTAGAACCTTTTGAGGATCTGAGGACCCATGACAAATCTTTTTTAGTTTCCTGAGGGGGAATAGGCTTTGTCGTACCCTCTTCACGACTGTCTTGGTGTGTTTGGACCATTCTAGTTTGTTGTTGATGTGGACGCCAAGGAACTTGAAGCGCTCAACCTGCTCCACTACAGCCCAGTCGATGAGAATGAGGCGTGCTCAGTCCTCCTTTTCCTGTAGTCCACAATCATCTCCTTAGTCTTGCTCAAGTTGAGGGAGAGGTTGTTATTCTGGCACCACAAGACCAGGTCTCTGACCTTCTCCCTATAGGCTGTCTCGTCGTTGTCTGTGATCGGGCCTACCACTGTTGTGTCGTCTGCAAACTTAATGATGCTGTTGGGAGTCGTGCATAGCCACGCAGTCGTGGGTGAACAGGGAGTCCAGGAGGGGACTGAGCATGCACCCCTGGGGAGCTTGACGCTTTGCCTGTTTGATGGTTCGTCGCAGGGCATAGCAGGATTTCTTGTAAGCTTCCGGGTTAGAGTCTCGCACCTTGAAAGCGGCAGCTCTACAGTAAGGCACCTTGTGGGTTTGTGATATATGGCCAATATACTACGGCTAAGGTCTGCGTCGAGGCACTCCCGTTGCGTCTTACCTAAGAACAGCCCTTAGCACGTGGTATATTGGCTATATATCACTCCTTCGGCCTTACTGCTGAATATATCTCTCTCTCCCAGGTTGTTGCCGTATGGGCGGTACTGCAGTCAGGTGGAAGCAGCTACTAAACACCTGGACAAGATGTCCGCCATGAAGGAAGGAGTTAAGATGAAACTAGAGGTGAGAATAGTGGTGGATACATCACCCATATGAAACATGGAGGAGGACAGAGAGGTGGATACACTGAAGTAGCTTATTCTCTTTTAATTTACACTGAACTGATCTCTCCCCTCCCCTCCCCTCCCCTACCCTCCCCCTCCCTCCCTCCCCTCCCCCCCTCTCCTCTCCTCTCCCTCCTCCCCTCCCCCCCTCCCCTCCCCCCCTCCCCTCCCCTCCCCTCTCCAGGAGTGCTCTAAGAGGGCTAACAGTGGCAGGTTCTCTCTGCGTGATCTACTCATGGTTCCCATGCAGAGAGTCCTCAAATACCACCTACTGCTCCAGGTACACAGTTTGTGTGTGTGTGTGTGTGTGTGTGTGTGTGTGTGTGTGTGTGTGTGTGTGTGTGTGTGTGTGTGTGTGTGTGTGTGTGCGTGTGCGTGTGTGTGGCTTAAATGCATCAGTGTTAATAGTGTAATGTGATTACCAGGAGCTGGTGAAACACACCTCCAGCAATGCAGAGAAAGAAAACCTTCGGACGGCTCTAGGCCATGAGAGTGAGTTGACCTTCCTCTTCCAGGCTTCACTGATACCAACAGGACAAGCATGAGTTCCTCTCCCAGACTTCACTGATACCAACAAGACAAGCATGAGTTACTCTCCCAGACTTCACTGATACCAACAAGACAAGCATGAGTTACTCTCCCAGACTTTACTAACAGGACAAGCATGAGTTCCTCTCCCAGACTTTACTAACAGGACAAGCATGAGTTCCTCTCCCAGACTTTACTGATACTAACAGGACAAGCATGAGTTCCTCTCCCAGACTTTACTAACAGGACAAGCATGAGTTACTCTCCCAGACTTTACTGATACTAACAAGACAAGCATGAGTTCCTCTCCCAGACTTTACCAACAGGACAAGCATGAGTTCCTCTCCCAGACTTCACTGATACCAACAGGACAAGCATGAGTTCCTCTCCCAGACTTCACTGATACCAACAAGACAAGCATGAGTTACTCTCCCAGACTTCACTGATACCAACAAGACAAGCATGAGTTCCTCTCCCAGACTTTACTGATACTAACAGGACAAGCATGAGTTCCTCTCCCAGACTTTACTGATACTAACAGGACAAGCATGAGTTCCTCTCCCAGACTTTACTGATACCAACAGGACAAGCATGAGTTCTCTCCCAGACTTTACTAACAGGACAAGCATGAGTTCCTCTCCCAGACTTCACTGATACTAACAGGACAAGCATGAGTTCCTCTCCCAGACTTCACTGATACTAACAGGACAAGCATGAGTTACTCTCCCAGACTTTACTGATACCAACAGGACAAGCATGAGTTCCTCTCCCAGACTTTACTGATACCAACAGGACAAGCATGAGTTACTCTCCCAGACTTTACTGATACTAACAGGACAAGCATGAGTTCCTCTCCCAGACTTTACCAACAGGACAAGCATGAGTTCCTCTCCCAGACTTTACTGATACTAACAGGACAAGCATGAGTTCCTCTCCCAGACTTTACCAACAGGACAAGCATGAGTTCCTCTCCCAGACTTTACTGATACCAACAGGACAAGCATGAGTTCCTCTCCCAGACTTTACTAACAGGACAAGCATGAGTTCCTCTCCCAGACTTCACTGATACTAACAGGACAAGCATGAGTTCCTCTCCCAGACTTTACTGATACCAACAGGACAAGCATGAGTTCCTCTCCCAGACTTTACCAACAGGACAAGCATGAGTTCCTCTCCCAGACTTCACTGATACCAACAAGACAAGCATGAGTTCCTCTCCCAGACTTCACTGATACTAACAGGACAAGCATGAGTTCCTCTCCCAGACTTCACTGATAACAACAGGACAAGCATGAGTTCCTCTCCCAGACTTTACCAACAGGACAAGCATGAGTTCCTCTCCCAGACTTACTGATACCAACAGGACAAGCATGAGTTCCTCTCCCAGACTTTACTGATACCAACAGGACAAGCATGAGTTCCTGTGTGTGTGTGTTTCAGGACCTGGCTCAGTGTGTGAACGAGGTAAAGAGAGACAACGAGATCATCAAACAGATCACCACCTTCCAGTTGTCTATAGAGAACATGACTCAGTCTCTGGCTCTGTACGGACCCAAGATAGATGGAGAACTGAAGATCAGCTCCTCAGAGAAGAAGTCCAAACAGGACAGGTGTGTGTGTGTGTGTGTGGTGGGGGGGTCAGGTATGTGTGTGAGTGAGTGTGAGGTCTGTATTGGTGCTTTACAACAGTGTGTGTGTGTGTGTGTGTGTGTGTGTGTGTGTGTGTGTGTGTGTGTGTGTGTGTGTGTGTGCGCGTGTGCGTGTGTGTGTGTGGTGGGGGGGGGGTCACATGGTGTGTCAGTCTGTGTGTGTGTGTGGGGGGGGGCCTGTATGTGTGTGTGAGTGAGTGTGAGGTCTGTATTGGTGCTTTACAACAGTGTGTGTGTGTGTGTGTGTGTGTGTGTGTGTGTGTGTGTGTGTGTGTGTGTGTGTGTGTGTGTGTGTGTGTGTGTGTGTGTGTGTGTGTGTGTGTGTGTGTGTGTGTGTGTGTGTGTGTGTGTGTGTGTGTGTGTGCGTGTGTGTGTGTGTGTCAGGTATGCGTTCCTGTTTGACAAGGCGATGCTAGTGTGTAAGAAGAGTGGAGAGACGATGGAACTGAAGGAGATTATAGACCTGCAGTACTACCAGCTACGAGATGAGACCACCGGGGAGAAGGACAGCAAGAAGGTAGTTTAGTCTTCTCCTCCTCTTCTCCTCCTCTTCTTCTCCTCCTCTTCTCTTCTCTGCTCTTCTCCTCCTCTTCTTCTCTGCTCTTCCCCTCCCTCTTCTTCTCTGCTCTTCTCTTCCTCTTCTTCTCCTCCTCTTCTCTTCTCTGCTCTTCTCCTCCTCTTCTTCTCTGCTCTTCCCTCCTCTTCTTCTCTGCTCTTCTCTTCCTCTTCTTCTCCTCCTCTTCTTCTCTGCTCTCTTCCTCCTCCTCTTCTTCTCTGCTCTTCTCTCCTCCCTCTTCTTCTCTGCTCTCCCCTCCTCTTCTCTTCCTTCTCTTCGCCTTCTCCTCCTCTTCTTCTCTGCTCTTTCCTCCTCTTCTCTTCCTTCTCTCTTCTTCGCCTTCTCCCTCCTCTTCTTCTGCTCTTCTCCTCCTCTTCTCTTCCTTCTCTTCTCTGCCTTCTCCCCTCCTTCTCTTTTCTTGTTCTCTCTCCTTCTCCTATTCTTCTTTTCTTCTCTGCTCTTCCTTCCTCGCCTCTTCTCCCCTCCTTCTCTTGTCTTGTCTTCTCTCTCCTTCTCTCTCTTCTTCCTTTTCTTCTGCCTTCTTCCTCCTTCTTGTCTTGTCTTCTCCTTCTCCTTACCTCCTCCTCTTCTTCCTTTTCCTCGTCTTCTTCTCCCTCCTTCTCTTGTCTTCTCCTCCTCTTCTCTTCCTTCTCTTCTCATCTTCCCTTCACTTGTCTTGTCTCTCTTCTCCTCTCCCCACATGTCGTACTAAACTTACCCTGTGTGTGTGTGTGTGTGTGTGTGTGTGTGTGTGTGTGTGTGTGTGTGTGTGTGTGTGTGTGTGTGTGTGTGTGTGTGTGTGTGTGTGTGTGTGTGTGTGTGTGTGTGTGTGTGTGTGTGTAGTGGTCACATTTTTCCTGCTTATAGACTGTTATGGGAAGTCAGGATAACGGCCTCTTTCTTCAGGCCAGAGATCTCAGAAGAAATGGCTGGAGCAGTTTGAGATGGCCCTGTGAGTCATACAATAGTTCATGGATGGAGGGAGGGAGGGATTGGTGGATGGATTGGTGAAGGAGGGAGAGGGATTGGTGGATGGAGGGAGGGATTGGATGGATGGATGGAGGGAGGGGGAGGGATTGGTGGATGGATGGAGGGAGGGAGGGATTGGTGGATGGATGGAGGGAGGGAGGGAGGGAATTGGTGGAGGGATTGATGGATGGATGGAGGGAGGGAGGGATTGATGGATGGATGGAGGGAGGGAGGGATTGGTGGATGGAGGGAGGGATTGATGGATGGATGGATGGATTGGTAGGAGGGGGGATGGATGGAGGTGGAGGGATTGGTGGATGGATGGAGGAGGGGAGGGATTGGTGGAAGGATGGAGGTGGATGGAGGAGGGATTGATGGATGGATGGAGGAGGGAGGGATTTGGTGGATGGAGGGAGGGATTGGTGGAAGGAGGGAGGGAGGGAGGGATTGGTGGAAGGATGGATGGAGGGATTGATGGATGGATGGAGGGAGGGGAGGGATTGGTGGATGGAGGGATTGGTGGTGGATGGATGAGGGAGGGAGGGATTGGTGGATGGATGGAGGGAGGGAGGGATTTGGTGGAAGGATGGAGGAGGGATTGGAGGAGGAGGGATTGGATGGAGGGAGGGATTATGAAGGAGGGGGAGGGATTGGTGGAAGGATTGCGGGAAGGAGGGAGGGAGGGATTGGACGGAGGGATTGAATGATGGAGGGAGGGATTTGGATGGAGGGAGGGATGGATGGAGGGAGGGATTATGGAAAGAGGAGGGAGGGAGGGATTGGTGGATGGAGGGAGGGATTGGTGGATGGGGAGGGATTGGTGGATGGATGGAGGAGGGAGGGATTGGTGGATGGATGGAGGGAGGGGAGGGATTGGTGGAAGGATGGAGGGAGGATTGATGGATGGATGGAGGGGAGGGAGGGGATTGGTGGATGGAGGGGAGGGATTGGTGGAAGGAGGAGGAGGAGGGAGGGAAGGAGGGAGGGATTGGTGGAAGGATGGATGGAGGGATTGATGGATGGATGGAGGAGGGAGGGATTGGTGGATGGAGGGAGGGATTGGTGGATGGAGGGAGGAGGGATTGGTGGATGGATGGAGGAGGGATTGATGGATGGATGGTGGAGGGAGGGATTGGTGGATGGAGGGAGGGATTTGGTGGATGGAGGGAGATGGATGGAGGGGGAGGGATGGATGGAGGGGAGGGGAGAGGGATGGATGGAGGAGGGAGGGATTGGTGGATGGATGGAGGGAGGGATTGATGGATGGATGGAGGAGGGAGGGATTGGTGGATGGAGGGAGGGATTGGATGGATGGATGGAGGGAGGGATTGGTGGATGGATGGAGGGAGGGATTGGTGGATTGACCTAATGGACAGACTGACAGACTGGTGGATTTATTTGGTTGCTTGATTGTTTGATTGATCCACAGGTCCAACATGTGTCCAGAGAACTGTACTGCCAACAGTCATGACTTCCAGATGCACTGCTTTTGAAGATACCACCTCCTGCAAGGCCTGCAGTATGCTCCTCAGGTACACACACACACACACACACACACACACACACACACACACACACACACACACACACACACACACACACACACACACACACACACACACACACACACACACAAGCTCCTCAGATCCTCAAAGTTCAACAGCTGCACCACTGAGAGTATCTTGACTGGCTGCATCAACTCTTGTTATGGAAACTGCTCGGCCTCCGACCGCAAGGCCCTATAGAGGGTAATGCGTACGACCCAGTACATCACTGGGGCCCAGCTGCCTGACATCCAGGACCTCTATACCAGGCGGTGTCAGAGGAAGGCCCTACAGAGGGTAGTGCGTACGACCCAGTACATCACTGGGGCCAAGCTGCCTGACATCCAGGACCTCTATACCAGGCGGTGTCAGAGGAAGGCCCTATAGAGGGTAGTGCGTCGACCAGTACATCACTGGGGCCAAGCTGCCTGACATCCAGGACCTCTATACCAGGCGGTGTCAGAGGAAGGCCCTACAGAGGGTAGTGCGTACGACCCAGTACATCACTGGGGCCAAGCTGCCTGACATCCAGGACCTCTATACCAGGCGGTGTCAGAGGAAGGCCCTACAGAGGGTAGTGCGTACGACCCAGTACATCACTGGGGCCAAGCTGCCTGACATGCCAGGACCTCTATACCCAGGCGGTGTCAGAGGAAGGCCCTATAGAGGGTAAGTGCGTACGACCCAGTACATCACTGGGGCCAAGCTGCCTGACATCCAGGACCTCTATACTAGGCGGTGTCAGAGAGAAGGCCCTATAGAGGGTAGTGCGTACTGACCCAGTACATCACTGGGGCCAAGCTGCCTGACATCCAGGACCTCTATACCAGGCGGTGTCAGAGGAAGGCCCATAGAGGGTAGTACGGACCCAGTACATCACTGGGGCCAAGCTGCCTGACATCCAGGACCTCTATACCAGGCGGTGTCAGAGGAAGGCCCTAGGAGGGTAGTGCGTACGACCCAGTACATCACTGGGGCCAAGCTGCCTGACATCCAGGACCTCTATACTAGGCGGTGTCAGAGGAAGGCCCTACAGAGGGTAGTGCGTACGACCCAGTACATCACTGGGGCCAAGCTGCCTGACATCCAGGACCTCTATACCAGGCGGTGTCAGAGGAAGGCCCTATAGAGGGTAGTGCGTACGACCCAGTACATCACTGGGGCCAAGCTGCCTGACATGCAGGACCTCTATACCAGGCGGTGTCAGAGGAAGGCCCTAAAAATGGTCAGATTCCAGCAACCCAAGTCAAAGACTGTTCTCTCAGCTACTGCATGGCAAGCGGTACCGATGCATCAAGTCTGGAACCAACAAGGCCCGGAACAGATTCTACCCCCATAAGACTGCTAAGTAGTTAGTTAAATAGTCAAATAGTACTCGTCATACAGACAGATAGATAGAAAGATAGATAGATTGACTTATCACAATCTCACTCTCTCCTCTCTCTCTCTAATCTCTCTCTCCATCCTCTCTCTTTAATCTCTGTCTCTCTTTAATCTCTCTCTCTCCCTCCTCTCTCTCTTTAATTTCTCTCTCTATACTCCCTCCCTCCTCTTCTCTCTCTGTCTCTCCTTCTCTCTCTCTTTCTCTCTCTCTCCTTCCTTCTCTCTCTATACTTGCTCCCTCCTTCTCTCTCTCTTCTCTCTCTCTCCTTCCTTCTCTCTATCTCTCCCTCCCTCCTCCCTCCTTCTCTCTCTCTCTCTCAGGGGGATATTCTTCCAGGGGTATCGTTGTAGTCGTTGCAGAATGGCCGCTCATAAAGAATGTCTGGGAAGAGTACCAGGCTGCGGACGCAACTCAGGTAGAACCACTAGAGAGTGTGTGTGTGTGTGTGTGTGTGTGTGTGTGTGTGTGTGTGTGTGTGTGTGTGTGTGTGTGTGTGTGTGTGTGTGTGTGTGTGTGTGTGTGTTTTCTTTGACACTATGTTTTCTGCAGGTGTGTGTAGTGTTGTGCACTCAGCTGTGTCGTGCTTTGTATTTCAGACCACTCAGGGAACATGAAGAAGGTAAGGCTCCTTTCAGAGGCTCTTTATCTGGCAGCCTGTCACTATACTACTGAGGAATGACTGTGAGCTAGGAGCATTATCTGGCAGCCTGTCACTATACTACTGAGGAATGACTGTGAGCTAGGAGCATTATCTGGCAGCCTGTCACTATACTACTGAGGAATGACTGTGAGCTAGGAGCATTATCTGGCAGCCTGTCACTATACTACTGAGGAATGACTGTGAGCTAGGAGCATTATCTGGCAGCCTGTCACTATACTACTGAGGAATGACTGTGAGCTAGGAGCATTATCTGGCAGCCTGTCACTATACTACTGAGGAATGACTGTGAGCTAGGAGCATTATCTGGCAGCCTGTCACTATACTACTGAGGAATGACTGTGAGCTAGGAGCATTATCTGGCAGCCTGTCACTATACTACTGAGGAATGACTGTGAGCTAGGAGCATTATCTGGCAGCCTGTCACTATACTACTGAGGAATGACTGTGAGCTAGGAGCATTATCTGGCAGCCTGTCACTATACTACTGAGTAATGACTGTGAGCTAGAGCATTATCTGGCAGCCCGTCACTATACTACTGAGGAATGACTGTGAGCTAGGAGCATTATCTGGCAGCCTGTCACTATACTACTGAGGAATGACTGTGAGCTAGGAGCATTATCTGGCAGCCTGTCACTATACTACTGAGTAATGACTGTGAGCTAGGAGCATTATCTGGCAGCCTGTCACTATACTACTGAGGAATGACTGTGAGCTAGGAGCATTATCTGGCAGCCTGTCACTATACTACTGAGGAATGACTGTGAGCTAGGAGCATTATCTGGCAGCCTGTCACTATACTACTGAGGAATGACTGTGAGCTAGGAGCATTATCTGGCAGCCTGTCACTATACTACTGAGGAATGACTGTGAGCTAGGAGCATTATCTGGCAGCCTGTCACTATACTACTGAGGAATGACTGTGAGCTAGGAGCATTATCTGGCAGCCTGTCACTATACTACTGAGGAATGACTGTGAGCTAGGAGCATTATCTGGCAGCCTGTCACTATACTACTGAGGAATGACTGTGAGCTAGGAGCATTATCTGGCAGCCTGTCACTATACTACTGAGGAATGACTGTGAGCTAGGAGCATTATCTGGCAGCCTGTCACTATACTACTGAGGAATGACTGTGAGCTAGGAGCATTATCTGGCAGCCTGTCACTATACTACTGAGGAGATGACTGTGAGCTAGGAGCATTATCTGGCAGCCTGTCACTATACTACTGAGGAATGACTGTGAGCTAGGAGCATTATCTGGCAGCCTGTCACTATACTACTGAGGAATGACTGTGAGCTAGGAGCATTATCTGGCAGCCTGTCACTATACTACTGAGGAATGACTGTG
>NW_027013576.1:306808-402866 GCF_036934945.1 Oncorhynchus masou masou | reverse complement strand
TCTCCCCACCACCTTCTCCCTCCCACACTCTCCCTCTCCCTCTCTCCCCCACCACCTTCTCCCTCACACTCTCTCTCCCTCTCCCCACCACCTTCTCCCTCACACTCTCTCCCCCTCTCCCCACCACCTTCTCCCTCACACTCGCTCTCCCTCTCCCCACCACCTTCTCCCTCACACTCTCTCTCCCTCTCGTTCTGGGAGGTTCACAGACGCTCCATGTTTAAAACAACTATTAGAGGACAATATAGAGACGTCCCTTAATGACGACATCTGTGGTATTCTAATCTGGGGATCATGGCATACAGTTTCTCCCTCTCCAGGCTGATCTCGGCTTATGTGGATATGGACCATATAAGGGGAGAGGAGACAGCCGCAGATAAAAGAGAGAAGATATTTCTGGGCGCAAAGACAAACAGAAGGTGACAGGCGCTCTGCAGAACAGAGGCGGTTAACCACAGCTGCAGGGAGGGAGAGAGAGGGGAGGAAAAGGGCAGAGAGAGAGAGATGGTGTAAATAGAGAAAGATATGTTTAGTGTGAGAGATGTAAATAGAGAATGATATGTGTAGTCAGAAAGAGAGAGAGGCAGGGAGAAAGAGAGAGATGCAAGCTGAGAGCAGTGAAAAGCATTGAGAAACTTACAGAAGATACTTCCCTTTTTTAAATTGGGAGAACAGAAGAGGTCTTTCTTTTCTCATATATTTTTAAGCCTCCTTGTAATAAAGTGCTGTCTCATGGTGAGATCCATGATTGTAAACCCCCACCCTTATGTGTGTGTGTGTGTCATGTAAGAGCATTGTTTGTCCATGGATGAATTTTTGTCAGTTCACTCCCATTCGCCGATCACTGGCTAGATGTTAGCAATAGCATCATCACCTAATGTCCACAATATTTCTTTCACTAACCCAGTCTGGGTGAGGAGGGAATGGTTGGGTACTCACACATTGAAAAGGTTGAGGCCGATGCGGTAGAGGCGCTTGCGCATGACGTCGGTGGAGAGTGTGGGCGACTTGCAGCTGGCCGGGTTCTCGCAGTGGTAGCGCGGCAGGCTGAGGATCATGGCCTGCAGGGCCTCCTTGGATGAGGCCTCCGATGCCGAGCGTGCCTCCGTGGAAGTGCTGTTGCTGCAGCTTATCTGCTCGGAACTGGTTTCAGCCGTCTCCGAGCCGATCCGCTTGGCCTCCAGGGCCTCGGTGGATGGGGTTGCCACTGAGGGTGCACCATCCTGGGGTTGAGGTGGCTGGACGGGCTGGACAACCACCTCTGGGGTCTGTGGGTTGGCTAGTTTGTCCAGGGGGTCAAGGGGGTTGCTGGCCCTCCTCCTCCTCTAGCTCCTCTTCACTGGGCGGGGCGCAGGGAAGTCGGCGTCCTGTCCCTCTCCTTCTACCACTGGTTCCGGGGGCGGAGGGGGCTCGTGGGGAGGGACAGGAGGGTCTGTGGGTTCGGTGGGGATCTCTTCAGGGGAGGAGGGGAGTGTTTTTAGGTGGTGAGGGCGGGGGAGCGGTGGGCATGGTGGGGGTGGTGGCTGCACCCCCCTGCTGCTGCTGGACGCAGTTTCCCATGGAGACAGAGGCCGATGACTCCATGACGGAGGAGGACATGCGGAAGTTCTGATTGTCAATCTGAACGGTCACGTCGCGGAAGGCCATCAGCAGCTTGCTGGCGCTGCGGGGCAGGTCGCCTGTATTCTCCCCACCTGATATGCTCTGGAGAAAAGCCTGGTCCAACCCTCCTCCTCCCACTTCCCCTCCTCCCCCGGCCGCACTGAAGGACTCTGCACTGAACTGGTAGGCCCCTCCTTCCTGGAGGGAGCACATGGTCTTCAGGCTCCAGTTGCTGAGTGCGTCGTCGATGGACTTTGCCAACGACTGCACCTGCTCTGTGAATGAGTCCTCCAGGTCGGTCAGGGTGCCGCCCACTGTGGCGGGCAGTGATGGCGAGCGCACTAGGGGGATACCCGCCAGGCTGCAGCCTTCGGCCAGCGCCCGCTCGGCGGAGAAGCCCTCAGCGTTCTGCACGCGCACCTTGCGCATGGAGATGCGCCGCGGCAGGCGACTCTCCAGCAGGGAGTTGCGGATCTTCTCGAAGTTCTTGCTGAGCTGGTACTGGCGGAAGGCGGTCTGGATCTTGGTGGCAGCGCGGCGGGAGATGAGGTGGCCGCCGTATTTGTGCTCTAACATTTCGATCTGGAAAACACGGAGGAGAGGGAGACAGGAGAGGTATGAGTGAAACTGAGCTGCTTGGATATTTGAACGCTACATGCAGCAGTTGACAGTACAAGGCAGTTGGGTAACAAAACATTCTATGACATGAAGAGGGGATTTGGCTGTAGGCAGAGGAGTTGGAGATAAAAGCAGGGAGACAACACAAATACAAAGGACATCCATAATACCACTTACCACTTGGTTCTCCCTCAAGATGAACAAGATGCCATCTCTACACACCAGCATCCACATTTACAAAGACTTGCCCAGAATACCTCCTTTAAATTGCCAAAAATACAATGAATGTGATACTTTCCAATCAAATAAGGATGCAATTACTCCAAATGACAAGAGGTGACCATGACGACCTTTGAAACACAATGACATTGATAGGATCTAATGCAAATGGACATGAACCTGAACATGTAAACGTGTAAACGACCCAAAAAATGGTCATTAGAGAGGAAAAAATATTGGACACCTGAACATTTACTCAGAGCAAAGAAAAGTAATGGTGGGTGACAAGACGCTGCAAATGTAGCACCTACGAGACCCATAATCCTTTTGGTGTACAGCGGGATCAATCAGCACGGAGAGAGAGGCTGCCTTATAATTAACAAAGGTTTTACACTTTCAATATTCACCCTCCTTGGTGCACATAATATCAATATAAGAGCTGAAAGAGAGAGGGAGGTCAAGAGAGAGGTAAAGAGAGAGGGAGGTAAAGAGAAAGGGAGGTAAAGAGAGAGAGAGGGAGGTAAAGAGAGAGAGGGAGGTAAAGAGAGAGAGGGAGGTAAAGAGAGAGAGGGAGGTAAAGATAGAGAGAGGTAGAGAGAGGGAGGTAAAGAGAAAGAGGAAGGTAAATGAGGCAGAGGGAGGTAAAGAGAGAGCGGGAGGAAAAGAGAGAGGGAGGTAAAAATAGAGAGAGAGGGAAACAGAATGAGGGAGGTAAAGAGAGAGGGGGTAAAGAGAGAGAGGGGGAGATAAAGAGAGAGAGGGAGGGAAAGAGAGAGAGGGAGGTAAAGAGAGAGAGGGAGGGAAACAGAATGAGGGAATGAGTTAGACAAGAAAGTAAGAGGGTAGAATATGAAGGAGAAATGAAATGACAAAATGAAAGGTGCCTGTATGAAGGAGGCATTATGTGATAAGAATTATCAATTTAATAATAATAATTCTGTAATAAGTCTGTTTTAGGTTGGCAGTACATTCTATTATTCATAGTACATTCTATAAGCATAGTGCTCATGCAACACTCGAGTGGTTTAAGGGGAAAGTGCTATAATATATATATATATATACAGTGGCTTGCGAAAGTATTCAAAGTATTCACCCCCCTTGGCATTTTTCCTATTTTGTTGCCTTACAACCTGGAATTAAAATAGATTTTTTGGGGGGTTGTATCGTTTGATTTACACAACATGCCTACCACTTTGAAGATTCAAAATATTTTTTTTGTGAAACGAACAAGAAATAAGACAACAAAACTTGAAAACTTGAACGTGCATAACTATTCACCCCCCCAGAGTCAATACTTTGTAGAGCCACTTTCTGCAGCAATTACAATTAATTATCTTGGGATATGTCTCTATAAGCTTGGCACATCCAGCCACTGGGATTTTAGCCCATTCTTCATGGCAAAACTGCTCCAGCTTCTTCAAGTTGGATGGGTTCCACTGGTGCATAGCAATCTTTAAGTCCTACCACAGATTCTCAATTGGATTGAGATCTGGGTTTTGACTAGGCCATTCTAAGACATTTGAATGTTTCCCCTTACACCACTCAAGTGTTGCATTAGCACTATGCTTAGGGTCATTGTCCTGCTGGAAGGTGAACCTCTGTCCCAGTCTCAAATCTCTGGAAGACTGAAACAGGTTTCCCTCAAGAATTTCCCTGTAATTAGCACCCCTTATCATTCCTTCAATTCTAACGAGTTTCTCAGTCCCTGCCAAGGAAAAACATCCTCACAGCATGATGCTGCCACCACCATGCTTCACTGTGGGGATGGTAATCTCGGGTAATGAGAGGTGTTGTGTTTGCTCCAGACGTGGCGTTTTCCCACTGACCAGGGTCTTCAGCAGCATGGTATTATACTGTGATCATGTGACAGACCATATGACACTTAGATTGCACACAGGTGGACTTTATTTGGGGTGGGGTCACAGATACGTGGGGTCACAGATACGGTCTTCAGCAGCATGGTATTATACAGTATAGTATAGTAGGTCACGGCCAGGGTCTTCAGCAGCATGGTATTATACAGTATAGTAGAGTGGGGTCACAGATACGGTCTTCAGCAGCATGGTATTATACAGTATAGTAGAGTGGGGTCACAGATACGGTCTTCAGCAGCATGGTATTATACAGTATAGTAGAGTGGGGCCACGGCCAGGGTCTTCAGCAGCATGGTATTATACAGTATAGTAGAGTGGGGTCACGGCCAGGGTCTTCAGCGGCATGGTATTATACAGTATAGTAGAGTGGGGTCACAGATACGGTCTTCAGCAGCATGGTATTATACAGTATAGTAGAGTGGGGTCACGGCCAGGGTCTTCAGCAGCATGGTATTATACAGTATAGTAGAGTGGGGTCACGGCCAGGGTCTTCAGCAGCATGGTATTATACAGTATAGTAGAGTGGGGTCACGGCCAGGGTCTTCAGCAGCATGGTATTATACAGTATAGTAGAGTGGGGTCACAGATACGGTCTTCAGCAGCATGGTATTATACAGTATAGTAGAGTGGGGTCACAGATACGGTCTTCAGCAGCATGGTATTATACAGTATAGTAGAGTGGGGTCACAGATACGGTCTTCAGCAGCATGGTATTATACAGTATAGTAGAGTGGGGTCACGGCCAAGGTCTTCAGCAGCATGGTATTATACAGTATAGTAGAGTGGGGTCACGGCCAGGGTCTTCAGCAGCATGGTATTATGCAGTATAGTAGAGTGGGGTCACGGCCAGGGTCTTCAGCAGCATGGTATTATACAGTATAGTAGAGTGGGGTCACGGCCAGGGTCTTCAGCAGCATGGTATTATACAGTATAGTAGAGTGGGGTCACGGCCAGGGTCTTCAGCAGCATGGTATTATACAGTATAGTAGAGTGGGGTCACGGCCAGGGTCTTCAGCAGCATGGTATTATACAGTATAGTAGAGTGGGGTCACGGCCAGGGTCTTCAGCAGCATGGTATTATACAGTATAGTATAGTAGGTCACGGCCAGGGTCTTCAGCAGCATGGTATTATACAGTATAGTAGAGTGGGGTCACGGCCAGGGTCTTCAGCAGCATGGTATTATACAGTATAGTAGAGTGGGGTCACGGCCAGGGTCTTCAGCAGCATGGTATTATACAGTATAGTAGAGTGGGGTCACGGCCAGGGTCTTCAGCAGCATGGTATTATACAGTATAGTAGAGTGGGGTCACGGCCAGGGTCTTCAGCGGCATGGTATTATACAGTATAGTAGAGTGGGGTCACAGATACGGTCTTCAGCAGCATGGTATTATACAGTATAGTAGAGTGGGGTCACGGCCAGGGTCTTCAGCAGCATGGTATTATACAGTATAGTAGAGTGGGGTCACGGCCAGGGTCTTCAGCAGCATGGTATTATACAGTATAGTAGAGTGGGGTCACGGCCAGGGTCTTCAGCAGCATGGTATTATACAGTATAGTAGAGTGGGGTCACAGATACGGTCTTCAGCAGCATGGTATTATACAGTATAGTAGAGTGGGGTCACAGATACGGTCTTCAGCAGCATGGTATTATACAGTATAGTAGAGTGGGGTCACAGATACGGTCTTCAGCAGCATGGTATTATACAGTATAGTAGAGTGGGGTCACGGCCAAGGTCTTCAGCAGCATGGTATTATACAGTATAGTAGAGTGGGGTCACGGCCAGGGTCTTCAGCAGCATGGTATTATGCAGTATAGTAGAGTGGGGTCACGGCCAGGGTCTTCAGCAGCATGGTATTATACAGTATAGTAGAGTGGGGTCACGGCCAGGGTCTTCAGCAGCATGGTATTAAACAGTATAGTAGAGTGGGGTCACGGCCAGGGTCTTCAGCAGCATGGTATTATACAGTATAGTAGAGTGGGGTCACGGCCAGGGTCTTCAGCAGCATGGTATTATACAGTATAGTAGAGTGGGGTCACGGCCAGGGTCTTCAGCAGCATGGTATTATACAGTATAGTATAGTAGGTCACGGCCAGGGTCTTCAGCAGCATGGTATTATACAGTATAGTAGAGTGGGGTCACGGCCAGGGTCTTCAGCAGCATGGTATTATACAGTATAGTAGAGTGGGGTCACGGCCAGGGTCTTCAGCAGCATGGTATTATACAGTATAGTAGAGTGGGGTCACGGCCAGGGTCTTCAGCAGCATGGTATTATACAGTATAGTAGAGTGGGGTCACGGCCAGGGTCTTCAGCAGCATGGTATTATACAGTATAGTAGAGTGGGGTCACGGCCAGGGTCTTCAGCAGCATGGTATTATACAGTATAGTAGAGTGGGGTCACGGCCAGGGTCTTCAGCAGCATGGTATTATACAGTATAGTATAGTAGGTCACGGCCAGGGTCTTCAGCAGCATGGTATTATACAGTATAGTATAGTAGGTCACGGCCAGGGTCTTCAGCAGCATGGTATTATACAGTATAGTATAGTAGGTCACGGCCAGGGTCTTCAGCAGCATGGTATTGTACAGTATAGTAGAGTGGGGTCACGGCCAGGGTCTTCAGCAGCATGGTATTATACAGTATAGTAGAGTGGGGTCACGGCCAGGGTCTTCAGCAGCATGGTATTATACAGTATAGTATAGTAGGTCACGGCCAGGGTCTTCTGTGGCATGGTATTATACAGTATAGTATAGTAGGTCACGCCAGGGTCTTCAGCGGCATGGTATTATACAGTATAGTATAGTAGGTCACGTCAGGGTCTTCAGCAGCATGGTATTATATAGTATAGTATAGTAGGTCACGGCCAGGGTCTTCAGCAGCATGGTATTATACAGTATAGTATAGTGGGGTCACGGCCAGGGTCTTCAGCGGCATGTATTGTACAGTATAGTATAGCAGGTCTGACCAGGGTCTTCAGCAGCATGGTATTATACAGTATAGTATAGTGGGGTCACGGCCAGGGTCTTCAGCAGCATGGTATTATACAGTATAGTAGAGTGGGGTCACGGCCAGGGTCTTCAGCAGCATGGTATTATACAGTATAGTAGAGTGGGGTCACGGCCAGGGTCTTCAGCAGCATGGTATTATACAGTATAGTAGAGTGGGGTCACGAGGGTCTTCAGCAGCATGGTATTATACAGTATAGTATAGTAGGTCACGGCCAGGGTCTTCAGCGGCATGGTATTATACAGTATAGTAGAGTGGGGTCACGGCCAGGGTCTTCAGCAGCATGGTATTATACAGTATAGTAGAGTAGGTCACGGCCAGGGTCTTCAGCAGCATGGTATTATACAGTATAGTATAGTAGGTCACGGCCAGGGTCTTCAGCCATGGTATTATACAGTATAGTATAGTAGGTCACGGCCAGGTCTTCAGCAGCATGGTATTATACAGTATAGTATAGTAGGTCACGGCCAGGGTCTTCAGCAGCATGGTATTGTACAGTATAGTATAGTAGGTCACGGCCAGGGTCTTCAGCAGCATGGTATTATACAGTATAGTATAGTAGGTCACGGCCAGGGTCTTCATCGGCATGGTATTATACAGTATAGTAGAGTGGGGTCAGCAGCATGGTATTATACCACGGCCAAGGTCTTCAGCAGCATGGTATTATACAGTATAGTAGAGTGGGGTCACGGCTATGGTCTTCACAGCCAGGGCAGCATGGTATTATACAGTATAGTAGAGTGGGGTCACGGCAGTGGTCTTCAGCAGCATGGTATTATACAGTATAGTAGAGTGGGGTCACGGCCAGGGTCTTCAGCAGCATGGTATTATACAGTATAGTAGAGTGGGTCACGGCCAGGGTCTTCAGCAGCATGGTATTATACAGTAGTAGTCACGGCCAGGGTCTTCAGCAGCATGGTATTATACAGTATAGTATAGTAGGTCACGGCCAGGGTCTTCAGCAGCATGGTATTATACAGTATAGTAGAGTAGGTCACGGCCAGGGTCTTCAGCAGCATGGTATTATACAGTATAGTATAGTAGGTCAGCAGCATGGTATTATACAGTATAGTAGAGGTCACGGCCAGGGTCTTCAGCAGCATGGTATTATACAGTATAGTAGAGTGGGGTCACGGCCAGGGTCTTCAGCAGCATGGTATTATACAGTATAGTAGGTCACGGCCAGGGTCTTCAGCAGCATGGTATTATACAGTATAGTATAGTAGGTCACGGCCAGGGTCTTCAGCAGCATGGTATTATACAGTATAGTATAGTAGGTCACGGCCAGGGTCTTAGCAGCATGGTATTATACAGTATAGTATAGTAGGTCACGGCCAGGGTCTTCAGCAGCATGGTATTATACAGTATAGTAGAGTGGGGTCACGGCCAGGGTCTTCAGCAAGAGATGCTGATAGTAAATGATCTTGACAGAAAAAAGGCATATTTAGGAGAGGGAGAAAATGTGTTACTATCTGTCTCATATCTCTGTGGCCAAAACGTTCATTGTCAATCAATCAGAACCACTATCTGTGGGTGCAATTGAGATGCACTTTCGACTCTCTCTTCTACACTGAATAACCTGAAAGCTATTAATTGTGCCTGGAAATAAACGACTGTGAGATAAAAGGCAGTTCTGATTTGATTTGGGTAGGGATTTTAAAATGCATGGAACCTTCACCAACTCTCTTCACAGAACAATCAAATTCTATATATTTCTTGAGTTTCTTTGCATGTGATGGCTGTGGCAATCTCTGGCCTATGGATGTGCCAGTTATACCCTCTTCCAGTTAAACTGTGTTATATCCCCATGGATTGATCTTCATGTTCTTAAACTGATTCTCCATCTTGAGTTTCTCGACATATGTCTGCTCCAGTTGAGGACTTGAGGACAGGATCGAAATATATATGGAAGTCCGTATCAAATATCCCCCTGTGGCTCAAAGGCAATTGGGCGAATGGTTTTAGAAGGGATTATGGGGACACCAGGGGATCAACGTGAAACTTTCAACTACTACTCTGCAGTCCCAAGCAAAGTCACCTTGCATCCTATAGACTTCTATGGGGAAGAACAGATAGCCATGCAATAATGCACACTAGGCTTTGCAATTTGCGATAAGTGGGGTGGCTGCAGCGTGATGGCAATCTCGGCCCATTGTCATTTGGAGAACTCCATCCCCTTAGGAAAGGCTCTTTAGAAAAACCGGAAATGACACTGAGAAATCCATCTTATCTGATCCCTTTTACATTGCACTGCAGCGAGGCCTCTGTGAGAAAGGGAAGAGATGTTGGGAGAATATTAAAGTCTAATTTTGAATGAGCCTGGCCCTTTGTTATAGTCTATAGTCTCTCTGAGGCATCTCAGAATGAGAACATCGCTTTCTCTTCCCGCAGACCGTATTGGGCCTTGCCTTGAATATTCATCACTTTTTATCTATCTGGAATGTTCAGACAGACGGAACTTTGAGTACACACTCAATATGACAAAATCAGCTTAGTCACTCTACTGACTTCGCCTGGACAGAATGGGTAGGCTTAAAAAAACAGAGTTAAGGTAATAACCACAACCCATCCCTCACAAAGTTGTCACTCATCAAAACGAATGACAGAAATAATGTCTGAGGCAGAGGTAGCCTTGGATCTGAGCCGGAGCTGGGAGGGGCTGCGTTTGATTAAAGGCGTCCAGTTTGGCTTGTTTGTTTTGCCTTCCGAATGAGTTGGTAGGGGACGGCGCACAAAGAATTTAGGTCCCATCACAGCTTTATCTGAGCCTGTATCTCTCTGGTACATTCTGCCATCTCCATTGAGACACTGAAAGCCTGGGTGAGCAGGAGAGAGATGGTGGGATGGAGGGGAAGGTGGGTAGTGGAACTAAAAGAGGTAGACTGAGAGGCAATGGAGATATGGTAGAGCAGGGGCTCTCCTACCCTGTTCCTGGAGAGCTACCATCCTGTCGGTTTTCACTCCTACCCTGTTCCTGGAGAGCTACCATCCTGTAGGTTTTAACCTATTTCCTGGAGAGCCACCATCCTGTAGGTTTTCACTCCAACCCTGTTCCTGAGCTACCATCCTGTAGGTTTTCACTCCAACCCTGTTCCTGGAGAGCTACCATCCTGTAGGTTTTCACTCCCAACCCCTGTTCCTGGAGAGCTACCATCCTGTAGGTTTTCACTCCAACCCTGTTCCTGGAGAGCTACCATCCTGTAGGTTTTAACTCCAACCCTGTTCCTGGAGAGCTACCATCCTGTAGGTTTTCACTCCAACCCCTGTTCCTGGAGAGCTACCATCCTGTAGGTTTTCACTCAACCCTGTTCCCTGAGAGCTACCATCCTGTAGGTTCTCACTCCAACCCTCATCTAGTGCACCTGAGGTTTTTAATAATGTTCCTGGTTGAGCTACCAACTGAATCAGGTTTTACAACTGTTCCTGGAGATGGAGTGAAAACCTACAGGGATTTCCTCAGCTCATCCAGTGCAATTCAGTTTTGAAAACTCTTCAAACTGGGGAAGTGAAAATCCAGAAATATTTATTTAAAAAATGCTGAGGTGACACCGATCTAACATGAGGCAAGTGGTATTTTTGGGGTTATAATATGGTTTGATAACCAAAGTTACACACTAGGGGGTCAAGGGCGAGAGCCAAGTGGACTTTATTGGACAGACAGAATTCACACACAACCAGGCCTTTGACCTGATGAGCGTATGGAGTTGCTGGTGATGAATTGAAACAAGACCAGTCTGTGTATGAGAGATGGGACTCTGCCTCTTTGCCACTGAAATATTAATACCCCAAAGCTCGCAGAAATAGCGCGTTCAGTTTGTTTCGGGGGATGTTTGTACCAGGAATGAAAATGGTTTCCAATATTAAAGGTCAGACTTTCTATGGGGAACAATCTGTTTTTTTTGAAGTCCTATTTTCTGTTCTGGCTTATCAGATCTGGCTATTCAGAGAAATGTGCAATGGATGTTGTCTCTTGGCCTTCTTCCTGGCTGCATTCATCTGGGTGAATAGTCTCCAAGGACGAGCTGGCATTCACAGTCTGTCACGCAACCCATTCACTTCATCTCACCAAATGTCACGTATACAGGTGGACAACAAAATGAACACATATGCAAACCCAGCCTGAAGTCAATTATGAGCCAAACACACTTCAGGGATTTTGAAGAATTTTGTGTTCAGAAAAAGGTATCCTCAGTTGAATTTGTTCGTTCATCGTATTCATTGACGTTTAGCTTAGTGACCCATGTATATTTATGAGTGTCACCCTCAAATTGAGTTCTGGCACAGAGATTAAATAGCATATGATTACATTTGCATGCAGAAAACACATAGTTGAGAGGGCACGACTAATGCTACCTCCTAATTATAAGCTCATTCATGTCAGGTCAGTTAATTTGCACCAGGAAAATTGTCAACTTTACATGATCATGGCGTTATACTGTGCTTTGTAACATAAAAAGGGCTACAGCTAATTCTGAGGAATAGAGCATCAATCAGAACACCTCTTACTGTTTACCAGGAATGGAGATTCATTTGGTGCCAACAACGTAAGAGAGTCAGGCGATAACCTACAGTAGGTCAAGCACAGGAGATTGGTGGCATCTTAATTGGGGAGAATGTGCTCGTGGTAATGGCTGGAGCACTGAGGTCGAGTAAGTAGTTGACTTATTGAGCATCGGCTTCCAACCCTTTGAGGTTTATTAACCTTTGTTGTGAGAGGCAGTTGGAGATTCTAATGTTCACTTCTCAAAAGACATGAAGTGTGACAGTTCAACCGACGCAAAAAGCTGGCAGAAGATAAAAAACGAACTTGACAGGATTCCATCGACCCGTCTTTCAAAACATTTCATCTCTAGAGTATTGAATACGGGACACGATCAGTTTTCACTGCTCTCAGCATACCCAGCCAACAGTGTGATAAAATGTGCTAATCCACCCATTTTTAAGCATCAGCAGTTTAAAGACACTCGGGTAAACATATTGAACTTTGAGACACGGAGTGCCTCTACCCTCAACAATAAAAATCTGCCTTAAAAGTTGGGTTGATGTGGATTACTTAGCTCGCATTTCCATAATAGCATTGTGAGATGTATTGCTCATAAATATCCCCTCTCTCTGGTGGAGGTTTGGAGTGTGATTATGGGAACACAGGCAGTCTGATAACATCCCTCACCCCGCCGCTGAGAAACATTACAGAGATAAATGTAGTTTGATTAATGAGGCTCGAATCAATGCTTTCTCAAGAAGGAATCTGCGGAACAAAAAGGCAATTATGGGCCCAGAGACAAAATTGAGGGAATTCGACAAATGGGACTCAGGAAAAAGCCGTTAGAGGAGGGAGCCTTCATCAACCAGCCTATCAACTGGGACACTTGTACAACTAATGCTATTAGACCAATGGTTATTTTACAGGACTGACTGGATCCACGGTTTTTACTTGCAATGAGCTCTTTACTGCTGATATACCTACAGAGCAGGCTATGCTGTGTAAATGTATTGTGTATAAAATCACATTGTGGCTCAGCTTATCCTTGAGCAAGGAGATTCTAATGACAGGAATATTGATGTTAGAATACACCAAAAGCCTTTGTGAACACTACCTTTGCCCTGGTCATGATTAACTATGATTGTACTAATATACAATACTTACATTGCCAAACACCAAAATGTTGGTTCTGAAAACGATTTACGTTAAATATAGAGTGAGCAATATACTATGGCATTTATCCTATGAAAACTCTCTACGTGAGCACATACAGTTGAAGTCGGAAGTTTACATACACCTTAGCCAAATACATTTAAACTCAGTTTTTCACAATTCCTGCCATTTAATCCTAGTAAGAATTCCTGTCTTGGGTCAGTTAGGATCACAACATTATTTTAAGAATGTGAAATGTCAGAATAATGGTAGAGAGAATTATTTACTTCAGCTTTATTTCTTTCATCATCACATTCCCAGTGGGTCAGAAGTTTACATACACTCAATTAGTATTTGGTAGCATTGCCTTTAAATTGTTTAACTTGGGTCAAACGTTTGATTTAGCCTTCAATAAGCTTCCGACAATAATTTGGGTGAATTTTGGCCCATTTCTCCTGACAGAGTTGGTGTAACTGACTCAGGTTTAGTGGCCTCCCTGCTACATGCTTTTTCAGTTCTGCCCACACATTTTCTATGGGATTGAGGTCAGGGCTTTGTGATGGCCACTCCAATACCTTGACTTAATTAAGCCATGCCATGTTGCTTCAACTTTGGAAGTATGCATGGGGTCATTGTCCATTTGGAAGACTCATTTGCGACAAAGCTTTAACTTTAACTGATGTCTTGAGATGTTGCTTTGATATATCCACATCATTTTTTTGCACCAGTCCCCTCCTGCAGTAAAGCACCCCCACAACATGATGCTGCCACCCCGTGCTTCAAGGTTGGAATGGTGTTCTTAGGCTTGCAAGCCTCACCCTTTTTCCTCCAAACATAATGATGTTCATTATGGCCAAACAGCTATATTTTTGTTTCATCAGACCAGAGGACATTTCTCCCAAAAATACGATCTTTGTCCCCATGTGCAGTTGCAAACCGTAGTCTGGCTTTTTATGGCGGTTTTGGAGCAGTGGCTTCTTTCCTTGCTGAGCGGCCTTTCAGGTTATGTCAATATAGGACTCATTTTACTGTGGATATAGATACTTTTGTACATGTTTCATCCAGCATCTTCACAAGGTACTTTCCTGTTGCTCTGGGATTGATTTGCACATTTCGCACCAAAGTACATTCATCTCTAGCTCCCAAGGATGAACCAGACTTGTGGAGGTCTACAATTTTTTCCTGAGGCTGATTTCTTTTGATTTTCTCATGATGTCAAGCAAAGAGATACTGAGTTTGAAGGTAGGCCTTGAAATACATCCACAGGTACACTCCAATTGACTCAAATTATGTCAATTAGCCTATCAGAAGCTTCTAAAGCCATGATATAATTTTCTGGAATTTTCCATGCTGTTTAAAGGCACAGTCAACTTAGTGTTTGCAGACTTCTGACCCACAGGAATTGTGATACAGTGAATTATAAGTGAAATAATCTGTCTGTAAACAATTGTTGGAAAAATGACTTTTGTCATGCACAAAGTCGATGTCCTAACCGACTTGCCAAAATTATAGTTTGAGAAATTTGTGGAGTGATTGAAATTTGTGGAGTGGTTGAAAAATGAGTTTTAATGACTACAAGCTAAGTGTATGTATGCTTCCGACTTCATCTGTATAAACAGCCTTAGGGGCTGTTGCTGCAGTAATCAATGTATCGTCCATGTGATGGGATCATTCTCACGCTAATCTGTGGCAGGACCTACTCCCACCCGTAGGCTGTGAAATGAAACCTCATCTGGAGTTTCTCTCTCAGGACAGAAGATCAATCTAACACATCAGACATGTGAAGCAATCCTGACACACAGAGAGGAGGCAGTGAAGGAGATCTTCTTTAAAAGAGAGATTAAAAGAGTGACGAGGTGGGGGGTTAAATCTTAATCAGGACTAGAGGTTAGCGTAAGAGAGATAAGGGGTGGAATAGGGGTGAGGATGAGGGTGATAAGGGGTGAAATAGTGGTGACGATGAGGAAGAGAGTGTTGAAATAGGGGTGAGGATGATGGAGATAATGGGTGAAACAAGAGTGAGGATGAGGGTGATAAGGGGTGAATTAGGGCAACTAACTGTAAGTCGCTCTGGTTAACCTCTCTGCGAGTAAGGCTAGTTTCCTGAATTCCCGACTGTCTGACGTGCCCAAAGTAAACTGCCTGTTCCAAGGGCCCAGAACCTAGGATATGCATATAATTGGTAGGATTGGATAGAAAACACTCTGCAGTTTCTAAAACTGTTTAAAAAATGTCTGTCAGTATAACAGAACTGATATAGCAGGCGAAAACCTGAGGAAAATTGATCCATAAAAAAATAATGTTGAGCTTGGAATGACTTCCAATGCAATGCTATTGAAAGATCTTATTTCCGCCTCCCAGACTGCAGTTCCTATGGCTTCCACTAGATGTCAACAGTCTTTATACAAGGTTTAAAAATATATTTTTTATTAAGTATTTGTTGTCGTTCCAAGTTGAGCACGAGGGCAAAAGTAGTCTTTTTCAAGCGTGAATGTGGGCGCATTCTTCGTTCTTTTCCTTGCTATTGAACATACTATTCTCCGTCTGAAATATTATCCTTTATTTTGATATTAGACAATTAATAAAAAACATAGTTTGGACGAATTTTGCTGGTAACATTTTGGAATCCTTTGTATGCATGTTGAAAGACTGGATTATTGAATTGTTTTGGGATATAAAGAAGGACTTTATTGAACAAAACGACCATTCATTGTGTAGCTGGGACCCTTGGGATTGCAACCAGAGAACTATCTCCAAAGGTAAGTGATTTATTTATAACACGTAAATGAAGGCACTGTATATGGTTCAGCAAGTTGTTGTTTTTACACCTTGAGAACTACACTGTTCGCTCACAAGTTTCTCTCTCTTTTCTCTTTCTCTGGTCTTGAGGTGTGACTGATGATCTTTGTGAGAGCTGGAAATGGAAAGGTTGTCTTACCTGGTTGAAGGTCAGTGGACGGATGGGGAATGGAAAGGTTACCTGGTTGAAGGTCAGTGGACGGATGGGGAATGGAAAGGTTACCTGGTTGAAGGTCAGTGGATGAGATGAAGAATGGAAAGGTTACCTTACCTGGTTGAAGGTCAGTGGATGAGATGGGAATGGAAAGGTTACCTGGTTGAAGGTCAGTGGACGGAATGGGAATGGAAAGGTTACCTGGTTGAAGGTCAGTGGACGGAATGGGAATGGAAAGGTTACCTGGTTGAAGGTCAGTGGACGGAATGGGAATGGAAAGGTTACCTGGTTGAAGGTCAGTGGACGGGATGGGGAATGGGGTGGTCAAGGCCACTCATATGCAGTGTCAAGGCCCCTCATATGCAGTGTCAAGGCCCCTCATATGCAGTGTCAAGGCCCCTCATATGCAGTGTCAAGGCCCCTCATATGCAGATGAGTGTCTGATGAATCCAACGTCTCAGATGAATGGGATGATGAGAACACACACACACACATGCATGCATGCACAGGCACACATACACACACGGAGTTGACAAACAGACGCCCACGAGCACGTACACACACACACCATGTAAATGAGATGTGAGACACAGAACAGGAGATGTGTCTCTGTACACACACACACCATGTAAATGTTAGCAGGGCCATCACACATGGATGATTTCCTGAACACTTACTACATGTACAGTAGAGTTTCTAGTCTAGACATATGGCAACTCTGAACATATGATGTTAAGGTGAAAACAACATAAGACAAACAGACCAGGAGAGAAGACATGAGTTTAGTCCATGCAAGCAGCACAACCACCATCGGGAATATTACTTCATTCTGTTACCATGACGATGTATCATTTACACAAGAGAATGTGTGATTGTGTGAGTGAGAGAAAGAGTCGGTGGGAAGCAACTAAATGTGTTCCATTTAAAAACCTCCCAGACACTTAGACACACAGTGTGAGCCATTCGTTAAACAGCAAGCTGCCACACAGCAGAAGAAGGTACTGTGAGAACAAAACACACTTCGCCTCAGTAGAAGGTCACTGTTTAACATCTGTTCAAAAGACAAAAGCCATGTTATGTCAATGAAGGTGAAAATGACAGTGGCGATGATGATGATGATGATGACTCATGTTAATGAAGAAGAGAGAAAGACTCAACAACCCAAAACACCCTAAGAACAGCTGCAGAGCCAACTTCAAAGGCAAATAATGTCAATCAACTGGCTTCCGAGGCCAATCCACAAAAAACAGCCATAACAAACAAACAATCCCAGATGAACCAAATCAACAACAGCCTCAACAGACAAAACAAACAGCCTTGACCTCAGACAGAACCTCAACAAACGACCACAAAGACCACAAGACATACAGTACAACCCAAGCCGAGCCCCTCTCCCCTACCCCCGCCCATATCACACCATTCCCCCCACCCCCACACACCCTACCTGCTTGTTTTTGAGGTCGAGCGAGAGCTCGTAGTCGGAGGTGGCGGAGTGCGAGCAGGCCCCGTTGCGCTGCACCCTCATGGGCGAAGCTGTGTGGTGCAGGCTGGCCCTCCTCCCCGCCGCTCCCACCCGAGCCTCTGCCCCATCCTCCTCCTCCTCCACCTCAGCCTCTACTGCTGCCTCCCCCTCATGCTGCTGCTCCTGCTGCGAATCCACCAACTCTTTCTGCTTTATCTCCTCCTCCTTATCACCTCGCTCTCTCCCCCTCCTCCTGCTCGAGTTCCCCTCCACTTGGTGAGCGGGAGGCTGCGGGGGTGACCTCCTGCTGTGTTTCACCCACGCTCGTGCCCTCGGGTTTAGGCTGAGGCTGGGGTTCAGGTTGGGGCTGGGCTTGGAGCTCAGGCTGCTGGGGTTGGACCTGGGGTTGGAGCTCCCCTTCTCCCTCTCCCTTACCCTCCTCACCTGAGGGTGAGTCTGGAGGAAGGTCGTCGCTGCAGAAAGGAGGAGAAAACGGCAGAGTGAGGGTTCTGCTTCCTGCTGGCTGACCTTTGACCTCTTCTCCAGGCTGGCTGGCTGGGTCGTAGTAGGGGGTTTGACCTCTGTGTGAACCTCTCTCTGTGTCTCTGGTGATACGAGGTGTGTGCTGGGTCAGAAGAACAGGAGTCTGTCAGTTTGTCTGTGTGTCAGCAGAGGCTGTCCGGTATAGACAGCACAAGCACAGAACAGAGGACACTATACGACCACAGTGCATTTCAGTTTCAGTATTCAAAAGAGGACAGATACACTGCATCAACACCACACAGAGGAGTTATTATGAGGACACACCAAGAACAACTTTGGGGGAATCCGACAGCGACACACAGACATGGGATACAGTCATGCAGCTACAGGGTAAGTCCAGGCCTAGACTGCCTTCACAGGGGCAACCTGAGGTGTGTGTGTGTGTGTGTGTGTGTGTGTGTGTGTGTGTGTGTGTGTGTGTGTGTGTGTGTGTGTGTGTGTGTGTGTGTGTGTGTGTGTGTGTGTGTGTGTGTTGCGTGTGTGCTTGCATTAGCGAGTGTGGGATAGCACGTGTGTGCATGTGAGCACCCGTGATAGTGTGTGAGCGTACAAGCGTGTGTGTGTGTTGACTTTTTAGAAATGTCCGTGAATTTGAATGTCCTTAAATGTAAATGTAAATGAAGTGTGATCTGCCGTGGGCATTGCACTGTACACAGGACCACAGCATACTGTAGCTACTGTTGTGTTGTTGGGGACTGTCACAGTGTTTGATGGAGTGACTGACAGAGTGGGGACTCAGCTGTCAGCAGGGTGGCTAGTGTCTGATATTACTCTGGGACCATGAGGCTCTCTGTCTTACTCTGTTGCTCCTCCCCTCTTCCTCTCTACTCTGCTGGCCGTTTCTGTATGACCATCACTCTGTTCTTCCCCTTCCTCTCTCATCTCTCAAATGCTGTCTAATCTTTCTTTCTTTCTTTCAAAAAAAAAGTTTTACTTTTTAACCCTTTTTCTCCCCAATTTCGTGATATCCAATTGGTAGTTACAGTCTTGTCCCATGGCGCAACACCTGTACGGACTTGGGAGAGTTGAAGGTCGAGAGCCATGCGTCCTCCGAAACACGACCCTGCCAAGCCGCACTGCTTGTTGACACACTGCTAGCTTAACTCGGAAGCTCATCTCACCAATGTGTAGGAGGAAACACGGTACAACTGGTGACCGAAGTCAGCATGCATGTGCCCCAGTCCGCCACAAGGAGTAACTAGCGCGCGATGGGACAAGGACATCCCAGCTGGCCAAACCCACCCCTAACCCGGGTGAAGCTGGGCCAATTGTGCGCCGCCTCATGAGTCTCCCAGTTGCGGCCGGCTGCGACTCAGCCTGGGATCGAACCCGGGTCTGTTGTGACGCCTCTCTCTCTCTCTCTCTCTCCCTCACCTCCTTTTTGTGCTCTCCCCCGTCCTTCTCCCACTAGTCTCCTTCCTCTCTTTATACCCCCTCTCTCTCTCCACACCCCTCCCTCCTTACTTTCTAAACCTCAATCTCTCTCTCTCTCTCTCTGAATTTCCAAGGCCTGATAAAACCTCTCACTGCCCCATAGTGGAGCCCAGAACCCGGTTGTTGACAGACAATCTCCTATCACATCTCTGAAACTGACAGACTGATCACAGCACTCTAGCCACTACACAATATTACTGGTTCTCCAATGTCCAATGTGTGAGCCACAACAAGTAACGAGCCAGTCTGTCGGGAACTGACAATAAAACATGTCTTGTCCTCTGATAGAAAAACACAAATCCATGGTAAGTATGAGAAAAATAATAACTTAGATGTAACATAAAGTATGTTTCTATGGGAGTGTGAATGCAAGACAAAGAAGTGTTAGTGTTCTCTTGATAAAACTTTTATAGGTCGGCCCACATTTCTGAGGGAAAGTGACTGAGCGTGAACTCCATCGTGACAGCTTTTCATGTCTTTATCTGAGTTGCTGAGCCACTTTAGTGTTCGAGATCTACGTCAGGCCAGATGATGATTGATGTATGACACGGCCTTCATTTCCCCCCGGTTTCAACTCTGAGAGGAGTTTAATGGAACTGAACCACATTATTCAGTTCTTTCGGAGAGAAGTTGAATGGAACTGAACCACATGATTCAGTTCTTTCGGAGAGAATTCTGTGCTACGTTTGGTTCTTCGTCTTCGTAGCTCTACGGTCGACAGTTTCAAGAACTTGAGGAGTTTTCATGGACACATGAAAGAGAGCAAGAGAAAGAGAGAAAATATAAAGAGAGTGAGGAAGATAGATTTTGGTATGCTAGGTAGGCACACACAGGCATGGGTTAAAGGCATGTGTCCTTGGTGCTCCTCAGAACTGCAGGGATGTGTGTGTGTGTGTGTGTGTGTGTGTGTGTGTGTGTGTGTGTGTGTGTGTGTGTGTGTGTGTGTGTGTGTGTGTGTGTGTGTGTTTGTCTTTATTACTGTTGAGCATAATGTCCTTTAAAATGGTGGAATCCATCCTGGGGTTTCACTCTCTGCTTAAAAGCTCTTGTTTAATGCACTATTAAAATGACCCCTGAATGTCTCTGAAATCTCGAGAATTCAGGCCATGTTTTGGAGCGATCGCATTTTCTCTTCTTTGACAGTGGCTGTGACCGTAGTGAGCAAAAAATCTGAACATTTCAGCAAAACATATGCAGCGCCGCAAACGAGTACTGGAAGAGGAGATTCCCCTGAGGGTGTTAAAACAGGGCTCTGCAGCGAATACAGAGCTGCAGTCAAAACAGCATACTGTGGTGCAGCATCATCATCAAAGCAAGATGGAAAAATCTAGCTAATTCACCCAAACCTCAGAGATTAAGAAAATGAACACAGAGAGGGGGGACTGGAGTGCTGTGTCATGTGTGTCATGTGTGTGTGTGTGTGCGTGCGTGCGTGCGTATGTGTGCATGCATGTATAAATGTAAGCATGTGTGTCTATGTATGTGTATGTCTGCATGCAGCACAGTGCACTTGCTTACTTCTACAATGTTCCAATGTTTGCGGACCACTTCCTCGCCAATGCATTCACCCTAACACATTTTACCCACTCGATCTATGCACAGTGCATTGCCAACAAAATCCCATTCTGTTTTCCTTTGTTCCTCACATACTGTAGGTCTCTACAACAGCTCTGCATTTTCACTGAACAGCTTGTGAGGCAGACAGAGAGTATCTTCATAAGGACAGGACGTATTCTCATAATGGAGCTGGCGTATGAATAATGGATGGAAAATAAAGCCTGGGCGCCTCGGCACTCAGCAGGTGTGCTTGGGCTTTCGGGGTAAAAATACATCCTGCCCGAGACGGGGAGTTATATTCTTGCAGGAAGAGTTTCCCTGTTTTTCTGTTGTCTTTTGTTGTCGTGACGAATCAATCTCTCTTTCCTGTTGTTCAGCCCCTCAAAGAGTAAGAAAAGTACTTCTGATGATCATTGATATGGCATATTGATATCTAAAGAAACAGAGTAACAGAGGAAGGACATGGAGGGACCATAGTGTATACAACAGGGGCAATACAGTTTACAGGGGGAACAGGACAGACAGGTGTTGAGCAAACAGACAATGTATGTCGATGCCATGCAGCTACGGACGAACAGAAGATCACACAGTGAGACAGTGAGACAGAGGTGTTTGCTTGCATATGAAACTATTCTACTCCCTCTTCACCTCCACTACTATATCTTTACCTCTTTACTTACTCTTTCTCTCCTTAATTATCCATCTCTCATCTTAGCTCTCTCCCTCCCTCCCTCCTTCCCTCCAAATATATAATGCTCCCTGCCCCCTCCTCTCTCTCTCTCTCTCTCTCTCTCTCTCCTTGCCTCTGTCCCCCTTCCCTTCCTTCCCCTCCCTCCTTTCCTTCCCTTCCGCCACACCCCCTTCCTCCCTCCCTCTATATGCTAGTGGAGGCTCCTCAGAGGAGGAAGGACGGATAGATAGAAATTGTCCTATAATTCCTATAATAACTACAACCTAAAACTTCTTACCTGGTAATATTGAAGACTCCTGTTAAAAGGAACCACCAGCTTTCATATGTTCTCATGTTCTGAGCAAGGAACCTAAACGTTAGCTTTTTTACATGGCACATATTGCACTTTTACTTTCTTCTCCAACGCTTTGTTTTTGCATTATTTAAACCAAATTGAACTTGTTTCATTTTATTTGAGGCTAAATTGATTTTATGATGTATTATATTGAGTTAAAATAAGTGTTAATTCAGTATTGTTGTAATTGTCATTATTACAAAAACAAACAAAAAACAAATTGGCCGATTAATCGGTATCGGCTTTTTTTGGTCCTCCAATATTCGGTATCGGAGTTGAAAAATGATAATCGGTCGACCTCTAATCATGACTACTTCCGGAGGATGACCTCCAACAAATCAAAGCTTTTGCAATATGAACTGACATGTTGTCCATCTGATCATAGGATTAGGATCAGAGAATTCATGATTTTTCAGTCTGATCAACTGTAGGCTACTAATAACAGCAGCTGCATACAGCCGATGTGCCCTGTCCATCTGGTCAGGGTAACTGATTGGTAACGTTATGTATTTATAGTCCATTTGTGTGTCAGGAGAAAATGTGAATGTGATCAAATTGGTTTTATATTCAAAATTGGGCTGGCTAGGCTGCCTATATGTTTTCAACCCAAAATGATTAACTGGAATGAATCAGTCAACATAATAGTGATGACAGATGTGAGTAAATGTTTTATCAGGCCTACAGTTGCATAGGCCTGTATGATGCCAACATGCAGAGAGCAAGCTCAGCCCTGTGAGTTCTATTGTCTGTCCGTTGTTGTCTCTGATCTGGGTAGAGGGAATCCCTCTCCTCATCTCCTCTAAATGTAATTCATATCATATAAGTATAAGATTGCTGCAGTTTGACAGGGTTTTCATTCATGTGGCCTGATTAAGAAAAACCCATCATAGCCCTTATAAAACCTTTTACAATTGATGAATCACTGTCATACCTTATAGGGTCCAGAGTTTTCCTAAATAAGAGTCCCCCCCCCGCACTCAGGGACCTATGGTGCCACCAGTCTGCTTGCAGTTGTGAGTTATCGTCAGGTATGTGGATGATCAGGGATTTATTCAGGAACGTTTCTTGGGCTACTTTGATGTGTGAAGTGGGCGGAGATGTGCAGTCTGTTTGACTGTGAATTTTGAGATGTCTGAGTTTAACTTCATGGAGAAACTTGTTGTTCAAACCTACATTGGCACAGCTGTAATGGAATGTATCTGCTATTTGTATTTACAGCCAAGTCCCCTCCTGTTCTCTTATTAAGAGGTGATGACCACTCCACTACCATCGTCAACTCTCTGCTGACATGAACTGAAGCCACGTCTCATGTGCCCGCTCATCCACTGGCACATTGAATGTTTCCTCTCCAAGCACTGAGTACCCCTATCAATTTTCTCTCATGTCTGTACGTAGAGTCAATCACATACACAATCACATTATTACACATCAATGATTTGACTCTTTGCTCAGACTAACTCATTCTTAGGTCTTTTGTCTAACTGTGTAATGTGTTGTGTTATTGCTTTTGTCTTCCCAGACAAATCCTGTCCTGCACTGAAGTCAAGCCTCTGAACACCTCAACTCATGCCTCATACTCTCATTCAATCACTGCTGTGATCCCTTCCCAACACTGCAAGTAGCCCTCTCATCTCCATTCCCCATAATAGTGTACTATACATGGCTTTATTAAATGCTTTAGGTTAAAATAATTAGGCTTTGACGATTTTTGAAACACACTTTGTCGTCTCCATGGATTCCATGCCTACACCGTGGGTCTCCCATCCTCATCAATTGTTCAAGTCACCAGCCTCCACTGCCTTATCCATCATGTTCCCTGCCCCCTCCTCCATCTCTCTCCCTCCATTGTGGGCTAAGGAGATTGAGTGGTTCCAGGTGTCAGGGTGACTGACAGGGCAGAGCCAGGCCTTGGCTGTTGCCTGACACTCACTCTTCTCTCTCTCTCTCGCTATCCTCTCTCTCTCTCTCTCCCTCTCTCTCTCTAACCCCCTCTCTCTCTAACCCCTCTCTCTACCCCTCTCTCTCTTTCTCTTCTTCTCTCTCATGCTCTCTCCTCTCTTTCCTTCTCTTCTCTATCTCTTTCCCTCTTCCATTTCTCTCTCTCTTCCCTTTTTCTCTCTCTGCCAGGAGACAGACAAGTGCAGCCAGCCTCCGTTGCATTGCCATTAGGATGTAATTACGGTGCTGACGGCTCGCGCTCAACAGTGACCGCTAACGCCTGCGCAAGTCTACGTGAGGCGACCGGGCGTGTTAAAGCCAGGTTGGTTGATGGTTGCTTGTCTGCATTGTGTTTGGTGAGCTGCAATAGTGTTGCAGCAGTTTCCTTTCATGGTGACATCAAAGTGTTGGCTACCCGGGGTTGGGGTTTATCTACTGCATTGTCCATCCTCTTCGCTGACTTTACTGTATACTGCTGTTGCTGCATTAAAGGGAAGTTTCAGCTTATATGCTCCTTGTTTTCATGGCACCGTGCACGCAGAGCATTTTAGTATGTTTGACACACACAAAATTATGTGTTTTTAAAGGAACGTGTGTCCTTGGCGCTGTGCAGTATTGCAGGGATGTGATGTGTGTGGCTTTCTGTGTGTGTGTGTGTGTGTGTGTGTGTGTGTGTGTGTGTGTGTGTGTGTGTGTGTGTGTGTGTGTGTGTGTGTGTGTGCGTGCGTGCGTGCGTGCGTGTGTGCCTGTCTGCGGTTGTCATGTGTGTGAGTCATATATTACTGTAAGTTTGTGTGTGTATTTGTGTGAGTGTAATTCTGTATATATATTTCTGTGTGTGTGTGTTTCTCTCTCTGTGTGTCTGTGTTAGCATGCACAGGCCTCCCTGCTGTTTCTCCGTTGCCCCCGTATTGTGACACACCAGTTCCCTGCCGAAGGAGAGAGAACAATCTCTTTAATGACCCCCCCCTCCCACTCCCACAGTGTGAAACATTAACTACTCTCACGCTTCAGGCATCGCGGGCTCAAAAACTAAACATAATGATTATTAATTCATATCAAAATTCTTATTTTTTTTTCTTCCTAGAGTGTTTAAGTAGGGATGAGGCCCTATGAGTCTAGAATCTCTTTTAGAGAAACCTTCAACTCTAAACACTTCATGGTACACAGAAGGCAGTCCCAGAGCTCTCTAGGTCCCGCGGCCATCTCGATTTGATGCTAAAGAGCCCCCTATGTCCTAGTGTGTTGTGGTAGCACGCTGTTTCGCTTCCGTCCTGGTTTGTCAGATTCATATGAGTAGGATTTTAGTCATGACACCCCCCTGAGAGAGAATTCTGAACCTGAATGTTTCCCTGACAACAGTTAGGTCACTTTGACGTTCTTCCTTCTTCGCTGGTATCACTACTATAAACAACTCAGTTTCTGCTGTGTCATCAGCAGCAAACAACCAACAGAGATAGATTAGATATCTGGGCTCATGACCAGAGGGTTTCAGGGTTCACATCCCAGATGGGATCATCACCATGGAGACACAGAAAAAGGGCAACCTTTTGAAAGCCACCTCAGCAATACTGTATGGATGGCAAATTAGCACCCCCCCACGTATGCTAAATTCATGCCTGAGCCAAAAAAAATAAAAGTGTTGTTTGTTTCTTGTTGTGATGCTGTGCCCAGTTTACAGTTTGCTTACTGTAGCTGGTGTACACCACCTATACCTTACTGTAGCTAGAGTACACCACCTATACCTTACTGTAGCTAGTGTACACCACCTGTACCTTACTGTACTGTAGCTAGTGTACACCACCTGTAGCTAGTGTACACCACCTATACCTTACTGTAGCTAGTGTACACCACCTATACCTTACTGTAGCTAGTGTACACCACCTATACCTTACTGTACTGTAGCTAGTGTACACCACCTGTACCTTACTGTACTGTAGCTAGTGTACACCACCTATACCTTACTGTACTGTAGTGTACACCACCTATACCTTACTGTAGCTAGTGTACACCACCTATACCTTACTGTACAGCTAGTGTACACCACCTATACCTTACTGTACTAGTGTACACCACCTGTACCTTACTGCTGTAGCTAGTGTACACCACCTATACCTTACTGTAGCTAGTGTACACCACCTAGTGTACACCATACCTTACTGTAGCTAGTGTACACCACCTATACCTTACTGTACTGTAGCTAGTGTACACCACCTGTACCTTACTGTACTGTAGCTAGTGTACACCACCTATACCTTACTGTACTGTAGCTAGTGTACACCACCTATACCTTACTGTACTGTAGCTAGTGTACACCACCTGTACCTTACTGTAGCTAGTGTACACCACCTGTACCTTACTGTAGCTAGTGTACACCACCTATACCTTACTGTAGCTAGTGTACACCACCTATACCTTACTGTAGCTAGTGTACACCACCTATACCTTACTGTAGCTAGTGTACACCACCTATACCTTACTGTAGCTAGTGTACACCACCTATACCTTACTGTAGCTAGTGTACACCATATATACCTTATTGTAGCTAGTGTACACCACCTATACCTTACTGTAGCTAGTGTACACCACCTATACCTTACTTACTGTAGCTAGTGTACACCACCTGTACCTTAGTAGCTAGTGTACACCACCTATACCTTATTGTAGCTAGTGTACACCACCTATGCCTGTACTGTAGCTAGTGTACACCACCTATACCTTATTGTAGCTAGTGTACCACCTATACCTTACTGTAGCTAGTGTACACCACCTATACCTTATACTGTAGCTAGTGTACTCCACCTATACCTTACTGTAGCTAGTGTACACCACCTATACCTTACTGTAGCTAGTGTACACCACCTATACCTTACTGTAGCTAGTGTACACCACCTATACCTTACTGTAGCTAGTGTACACCACCTATACCTTACTGTAGCTAGTGTACACCACATATACCTTATTGTAGCTAGTGTACTCCACCTATACCTTACCATAGCTAGTGTACACCACATATACCTTATTGTAGCTAGTGTACACCACCTATACCTTACTGTAGCTAGTGCTAGTGTACACCACTACCTTACTGTAGCTATACACCACCTTACCTTTGTAGCTAGTGTACACCACCTATACACCACCTTACCTTACTGTAGCTAGTAACATATACCACAGTGTACACCATACCTTATTGTAGCTAGTGTACACCACCTATACCTTACTGTAGCTAGTGTACACCACTTATATACCTTATTGTAGCTAGTGTACACCACCTATGCATCACAACTGTGATTTGACTGATTTGAGGAAATCTAATATGTTCAACCTGTAGCGAACTCCTTGACTCTATAACAACCCTCCTCTCTTTCTGCTCTCTTATTGCTTTCTTTTCAGATTTCTAGCACCCTCTTCTTCTTCCTTTTCCTCCACCTCCTCCTCTGCTCCCCTTCACCCCTCCTCACCCTCCTACCCTCCTCTCCTCCCCTGATTCCCCTCCTCCTCCATCTCCTCCCCTTCCTGCTCCTCCTCCTCCATCTGCTCCCGTCAACTCTCCTATCCTCCTCCTCCTCCTCCACCTCCCCTGATTCCCCACCTCCCTTCAACGTCTCTTCCTCCTCCCTCCTCCTCTGCTCCCTGTGACCTCTTGACTGATTTCCTAATATGTGCAGAAAAAGAACCCTGATTCTCCTCCCTCTCCCTCAACCCTCCTCCTCTGCTCTCTTCCCCCTCTCCTCCTCCTCCTCCCTCCTTGATTCTGACCTCCATCCTCCTCCTCCAGCTCTGAGTCGAGCATTAATCAGTTCATCAGGCAGAACAAAAGGACAAAGACCAGTTCCTGGCTGATTCCCATAAATAATCATATTTCTCTCCCCCTTTGGTGCAGAAAGAAGAGTAGGCCTCATACATCAGCCACTATTCCTCAGTATGACTCCTGCAGAAAGAAGAGCTGGCCTCATACATCCCCTATTCCTCAGTATGACTGGTTAGGCCCCATCCTCCCACTATTCCTCAGTATGACTGGTGCAGAAAGAAGAGTAGGCCTCATACATCAGCCACTATTCCTCAGTATGACTGGTGCAGAAAGAAGAGTAGGCCTCATACATCAGCCACTATTCCTCAGTATGACTGATGCAGAAAGAAGAGTAGGCCTCATACATCAGCCACTATTCCTCTGGTGCTCATACATCACCACTATTCCTCAGTATGACTGGATGCAGAAAGAAGAGTAGGCCTCATACATCAGCCACTATTCCTCAGTATGACTGGTGCAGAAAGAAGAGTAGGCCTCATACATCAGCCACTATTCCTCCTCCTGCAGAAAGAAGAGTAGGCCTCATACATCCACTATTCCTCAGTATGACTGGATTCAGCCACTATTCCTCAGTATCTGGTGCAGAAAGAAGAGTAGGCCTCATACATCAGCCACTATTCCTCAGTATGACTCCTCATACATCAGCCACTATTCCTCCAGCTCATGACTGGTGCAGAAAGAAGAACAGGCCTTAATCAGTTCATCAGGCAGAACACAAGGACAAAGACCAGTTACTGGCTGATTCCGCATAAATAATCATATTTCTCTCAGCCACTATTCCCAGTATTGGTGCAGAAAGAAGAGCAGGCCTCATACATCAGCCACTATTCCTCAGTATGACTGGTGCAGAAAGAAGAGTAGGCCTCATACATCAGCCACTATTCCTCAGTATGACTGGTGCAGAAAGAAGAGCAGGCCTCATACATCAGCCACTATTCCTCAGTATGACTGGTGCAGAAAGAAGAGCAGGCCTCTCACTATTCCTCAGTATGACTGGTGCAGGCCAGCCACTATTCCTCAGTATGACTGGTGCAGAAAGAAGAGCAGGCCTCATACATCAGCCACTATTCCTCAGTATGACTGGTGCAGAAAGAAGAGTAGGCCTCATACATCAGCCACTATTCCTCAGTATGACTGGTGCAGAAAAAGAAGAGTAGGCCTCATACATCAGCCACTATTCCTCAGTATGACTGGTGCAGAAAGAAGTATGACTGGTAGGCCTCATACATCAGCCACTATTCCTGTATGACTGGTGCAGAAAGAAGAGTGCCTCATACATCAGCCACTATTCCTCATTGCAACAGGACTATTCCTCAGTATGACTGGTGCAGAAAGAAGAGTAGGCCTCATACATCAGCCACTATTCCTCAGTATGACTGGTGCAGAAAGAAGAGTGCCTCATACATGCCACATTCCTCAGTATGACTGGTGCAGAAAGAAGGTAGGCCTCATACATACTATTCCTCAGTATGCTCTACGGTATCTGTAATAAGATACATTAAGCTGCAGTTGAACATCAGCCACCATGTCTCAACTGTAGGCGTATTCTTCTCAGTATGACCTGTCAACAGCACAAGAGAAACTTGTCCTGCAACACGATTCCTCTAACCACAAAACAACAGTAAGCTAGGCCCTTCAGCCACACCTGACTTCTATCATCCCCTTTCAGGTCAAAGGTCAATCGATGCATATAGTCACAGCTCCAACAGGTGAAAAAGGGAGGATTATTTTGTGGTGGTGCACAACATCAGCCACTATTCCTGCAGTCATCAGAAGCATGACTTATCACCTAGATTCTGCACAGTCATGCTATCAGAAATACATCAATACACTTTAGATTCTGTCAACAGCACAAGGGTCATCTCATCCCTTTGGATTGTACAATATATTAAAATCCATAAGGTCACTTTATATTTTAGATGTTGAATATCATTAAATGTAATATCATCCATTAAAAAACACAGACTATCAAACAACAACATTCCTCTCTCTAATCACAAGGTCAAGGGAAGTCTTATTTAATCTGTGATTTGACCCCCCATTAACCTCTAATTTACGGCCAAATCAGCCATGAACATTCTGACAGAGACGTTACACATCGCTAATACCACC
Source organism: Oncorhynchus masou masou (assembly GCF_036934945.1). Taxonomy (NCBI): domain Eukaryota; kingdom Metazoa; phylum Chordata; class Actinopteri; order Salmoniformes; family Salmonidae; genus Oncorhynchus; species Oncorhynchus masou. Next base: position 373,077 of record NW_027013576.1, on the reverse strand, counting down.
ACCACTAATCAACCCTGTTGAACATGAAATGGTCCGTTCCGTAAATAGCTTTGACTGGAGGACAGTCATTTTCAGTCAAACCAAGTCAGCTAGGAAAGGGGTAAGGCACTGGGTTCTAGGTGGGTTACATGGGGTCTGAAAGGGTGATGAGGTGCACGTGGGTGGCTACATGTTGCCTGGAGTGGAGACGTGTTGAATGTGTGACTGTAAGACATGGTGCATAAAGAATGAGAGAGAAAGAGTGAAAGAGAGAGGGATGGAGAGAAATACATATTGAGTGAGAGAGAGAAAGAGAGAGAGAGAGAGAAAGAGAGAGTAAGCAAGCACCCAGGAGATGAATGACTACGGCAAGCTGCCAGTGACAAAAAGCCCAATCCAAACAGCTGTCACACTCACGCCATCTGAGCTGGATCAGCACGCAGTTATTCACAAACCCCTTGACAACACACACACACAAACACACACAACAGAGACACGCACTCTCTCACAGAGACAATGACAGACATGACACACACACAAACACACACAACAGAGACACACACTCTCTCACAGAGACAATGACAGACATGACACACATACAAAACCACACAATACAAAAAAAAAACACTGAAAAAATGAGACAGTTCACCCAGATGTATCTGACTGCATGGGCTTTCTCTTTCTGAAACACCACACCTTTACGCAGCACGTAAAGTGTTGGTCACACCAGCCTTCGCTTTGGCTCCTCCTCCTGTCCATCTCAAGCGTTCGTCATCGCTGGCCTTCTAGCTGCTGCCGAACCTACTGCTGGCAAACGCCCTTCACTCATCAACCCCGGACTTGTCTCGTCATCATTACACACACCTGGTTCCAATCCCCACTCTATCACTGTATATATACTCCCTCTGCCATTTGTCTTTGTCGTCATTGTAATGTTACTTGTTTTCCTGAGAGGAATCTCCCCCACTATTTCCTGAGTACTTTATATTTTGCACTTTGGGTTTGCCCTTTGCCTTTCTGTTTATGAAGATATATTTTGAGCACAACAGCGTTTGGGTTTCGTCCCGCTTTGATCTATGGTGCTTAAATACATTCAGTAAAATCTGCTACTGCCTCCTGGCTACTCTTCTCTACACCTGTGATAGAATGACCGACCCAAGAGGACAGGAAGCAGCAGGACATCCCAACATCTCCGATATAGGAGAGATGCTCCACCACGACTCGTACCTGGAGCACCTCCAGGCTGCAATGGACGAGGTGATCCGGACCGTATGCCAGCTGCAGGCTTCCCTCACAGTTGTTCACAACCACCATGAACGCATCACTTTCCTCATCTTAGACTCTCCCGCACACCCCGTAGTTTTAGGTTTCCCCTGGTTACAGTTGCCTAACCCCCAGATATCGTGGACAGAGAGGAGGTTGTTGGGTTGGTCGTAGGAGTGTCAGGGGAGGTGTCTCTTTGTGTCTATCTGTGCCACCTGCGTGAAAAGTCCGGACCAGGCCACCCACGTCCCTATCCCGGAGGAGTAGCGGGACCTACAGGTGGCTTTTTCGAAGACTCATCACCCATGGGACTGCACTATCAACCTACTGCCTGGTTCTACCTTCCCGCGGGGGCACATCTACCCACTCTCGCATGCAGAGACCGAAGCCATGGAGGTCTATGTCCAGGAGGCTCTGGCCCTAGGATTCCTCCATCCGTCCACCTCTCCGGGCTCCTCCACCTTCTTTTTCGTGAAGAAGAAGGACGGAGGTCTCCACCCGTGTATCGATTATCGGACACTGAATAAGGCAACTGTTCAATTCAGTTATCCCCTGCCTCTCATACCCACTGTGATCGAACAGATGCTCGGTGCTCAGCACTTTACCAGATTGGATTTACACAGTGCCTACAAACTGGTGCACATCAGAGAGAGGGATGAATGGAAGACCTTCAGCACCAGCCCCGGACACGACGAATACAGGGTAATGCCCTACGGCCTGCACCAGTGTTTCTATCCTTCATTAACAAGGTTAGAGACATGTTGGGCCGCTGTGTAGTGGTGTACATAGATGACATCTTGGTGTACTCCACTACACGCAAGCAACATGTCTCTCATGGCAGGTCCGTTTTGGAGAGGCTGATAGGGCATCACCTGTACGCCAAGGCAGAGAAGTGCCTTTTCTTCCAGCAGGCGGTCTCCTTCCTGGGCTATCGGATACCCACAGCGGTAGTGGAGATGGAAGAGCAGAGGGTCGGAGCTGAAATATAAGATTCCGCACAAAAGCTTTTTCTCTCAAATTTAGTGAGCATTTCTCCTTTGCCAAGGTAATCCATCCACCTGACAGATGTGGCATATCAAGAAGCTGATTAGACAGCATGATCATTACACAGGTACACCTTGTGCTGGGGACAATAAAGGCCACTCTAAAAGGTGCAGTTTTGTCACACAACACAATGCCACATATGTCTCAAGATCTGAGGAGAGTGTGCAATTGGCATGCTGACTGCAGGAATGTCCACCAGAGCTGTTGCCAGAGACTTTAAATGTCAATTTCTCTACCAAGAGCTGCCTCCAACATCGTTTAAGAGGATTTGGCAACACATCCAACAGGACTCACAACCGCAGAGCACGTGTAACAATGCCAGCCCAGGACCTCCACATCTGGCTTCTTCATCTGCGGGATCGTCTGAGACCAGCCACCCAGACTGCTGATGAAACTGTGGGTTTGAACAACCAAAGAACTGTCAGAAACTGTCTCAGGGAAGCTCATCTGCGTGCTCATCATCCTCACCAGGGACTTGACCTGACAGCAGTTCAGCGTCGTAACCGACTTCAGTGGGCAAATGCTCACCTTCGATGGACACTGTCACGCTGCAAAAGTGTGCTCTTCACGGATGAATCCCGATTTCAACTCTATTGGGCAGATGGCAGACAGCGTGTATGGCGTTGTGTGGGCAAGTGGTTTGCTGATGTCAATGTTGTGAACAGAGTGCCCCATGGTGGTGGTGGGGTTATGGTATGGGCAGGCATACGCTACGGACAACGAACACAATTGCATTTGAATGCACAGAGATACCGTGACAAATCCTGAGGCCCATTGTTGTAACATTCATCCTCTGCCATCACCTCCTGTTTCAGCATGATAATGCACAGCCCCATGTCACAAGGATCTGTACACAATTTCTGGAAGCTGAAAATGTCCCAGTTCTTCCATGGCCTGCATTCTCACCACACATGTCACCTGTTGAGCATGTTTGCTCTGGATCTACGTGTACGACAGTGTGTTCCAGTTCCCACCAATATCCAGCAACTTCGCACAGCCAGTGGGACAACAGGTGGTGATCACAACAACCGCCTGATAAATGTGAATGTATGTGGAGACAACAAATTCAGATACTGACTGGTTTAATGATCACCTTTTCAATCTGTGACCAACAGATGCATATCTGTATGTCATGTAAAAATGATTAGGGAATGAATTTATTTACATTGACTGATTTCCATTTATGATCTGTAAGTCAGTAAAACCTTTGAAAATGTTACATGCTGCGTTTACAGAAAACCACCATAAACCAAACATAGACCAACCACAGACCACCTCCACTGCTCCAATCTCCAAGCCCCCCTATGAGTCTCCCTGTCCCAGGTCAGGTGCAGCGAAGCTGGGCTAGAGGTGGCTTCAATTCTCCATCTTTGATTTGATGGATACAGCTCATTACAGTAATGCCATACCCAGCACCCACACTAGTAACTAGAGGCCTGCACCAAGCGCTCAGTCAGCCTGCGACACTGATCAATTCATTCAGCATATAAATCAAGAGACCAACACCCACCCTGATTACGTTAGACAGCCATCTAGCCATTAACCCCAGGATCCTGTATCCCATTTAGTGTTGACACCTCCGTCCGCTCTGATGATGTCAGGGAGATTGATTTGACCACTGAAAGGGCTGTGGTGTAAAAGGATGTGGGTAAAATTATTAAGCAGCTGGACAATGATGTTGAGTGTTGATGCGATGGGGTTAGGGGGGTGAAGCGAGTGTGTGTGTGTGCGCGTGTGTGTGTGAATGTGAGAGTGAGAGTTGGGCTGTGTGTGCGTACGTGCGCCCATCACATCTAGAACGGAATTAATTCCGTCACAAATCTCTTTGGAAGGATCAGAGTTCAGCAAAATGTCATTTCACAACGTGTCTATCCATCTTTCTTTAGACATCGATCAGATTTCTCATTATCACAATGTTCCCTATACAAGACAATAAGTTGACTCTCTCTTCGCATTCTCCATTCAGACAAGGTGAAGGTCATCTAGCTTAGCCACGTAGCATCTTTCCTAGTCCCTGTCCTAGTCACCGCAGGCAGTTATCATGTGAGACCAGGTGGAGCTCTGAGCACGTTATATAACCTCTGGGGCCCAAATGCACATTCTCCGCCATATCTCTCTGAGCTCTGACATGGAACGGACAAAGGCATAGCAGCAGAGACTTGTTTAAATCAGGAGGGAGACAGAGAGAGTCACATTCAGAGACACTATTCGGTTTGCCTTGTTATTTTCTTCCCATCTGAATATGACGTCTCATGAAGGCCTGTGACACAGCCAAAGAGGACAAGAGGACGTATTCTACTCGTTGGGGCAATTTGGTCATCTGGATATGACATCCTCCGAAAGATATGATAGGTAGGGTAAAACGTGGTCCATAACCACAAAGTACACAACCAAAGAGAACAGGAGAGTCAGACCTACTCACTAAGCAACGACAATACTCGACAAATCAATAGAGCCTAAGTAACAATGCAGAACCCCTCTTGGGAACAGATGGACTCTCCCGTGTGGAATCACAATGAAGGGTGGGAAATTCTATTGTGCAGAAAATGGGGGAAGGAAGTTGAGAATCTATTGTCATGGGCAGTCTTCAACAGGAAGGTGGAATGAAGGTCATTAGGCCTATACTGTATGCATGATGTGATCCACACGTTGAAAGCATGTTGATTAACTATCAGGTGATTGTGTTGGAAACCCTCAAAGGATTCCACCTTCACATGACTCCACTGAGTTTGTCCCGCCTTCTCCATTCCTACTCTCCATGTCTGATCAATCGAAATGATAGATTGGCTTTGGAGACAGACACCAATCAATTTAGTTCCTATCTGGTAGGACAGTGAGAGGCCTCAGGGAGAGCACCACTGAGCTTCAAGCATCTAACATGGTGTTGAAAGGAAGACAGAGACAAAGAGAGACAAAGAAAGAGAGAAAGACAGACAGAGAGAGAAAAGAGGAGTGGGAGTGAGGGAGAAGAGAGCACCACTGAGCTTCAAGCATCTAACATGGTGATGAAAAAGAGAGAGAGAGAGAGAGAGAGAGAGAAAGAAAACAGAGAGAGAAAATAAGAGTGGGAGTGAGGCAGAAGAGAAAGGGAGAGGAGGGTTTCTGTATAAGAATGTTCAGGTATGTAAATCTGTGCATATCGCCCTGACTGGACATTTACTACAGAATGTTCTTATCAATGTCACACTGATGAATAAGGTATTCAAACCCAAGTAGCTGCCTTTATCAGCAGTGAAAGGTATTTTTCTGGCGGGGGAGAGATCTGTAGTTCTGCTTGAGGTGAGGCTACAAAGTAAAAGATTGCACAACCAGTGTTCTCACACCTCCGTTTAAAAATGGATTTGCTTTAATTTGAGGTGTTGGAAAGAAGGTGTGATTGGCTGTGGACTTTGCCGCTCAGGGCTTGATCACACACACACACACACACACACACACACACACACACACACACACACACACACACACACACACACACACACACACACACACTGCCAATGGAACATCGTTTCAGAGAGAATGGAACGGAGGTATGAAATATTCACAACAGATTTCAAGTTCAATCTTCTCCACAGGCCTTAGCCTTGGGTAAAGCAGACCACAAGAGAGGAAGAGGGAGGAAAGGAAAAGAAAGCTGGGGGTAGCAGCTATTAAATATGTATGTCTGACATACAGCAAAGATCTTGACCGCAACACAAAACATCATGGGCCCGAGGGAGACCAACTGAGAGAAAAACAAATCACTGGACCGTACCATACGACCCACCACCATGGAACTACGTGGAGCAGCCCTCAGAATGTCCCTTCATAGTCCGTATTTATGGGGTGAGGTTTGGTTGCATTTAACAATGGTAACTGCAAAGGCACATAAAAATATTAACAACAAATAGATGGGAATCTAATGTACACCGTGAGCGATGCACTCGGTATATAGGCTTTGGCACAGGAGAGGCTAAAACAGCGATACTGCGCGGTGCCGTGCTTCCACGTTGGATAGATTTATTTTAAAACTATCATGGCGCCTGCCGTTTCAGATGGCAGGGATGACGCTCATTCACATCTCATTAAACAAAAGTGTCACCGTGCTATTTTTACACCGCAGCATGTAAAGCTCAACACTGATGCATGACAATGAGCGAATGAGAGACGGGGATTGAGAAGAGAGAAAGATAAAGAGGGAGACCAGAGAGGGGTAGAGAGAGAGAGAAAGAGAGGAAGAGAGATATTTTGGGAGGAGAGAGAGATAGAGAGGCCGCTAAAGAAAAAGTGAGCGAAAAGAGGTCGAGGAAGAGAGAGGCCTGGGGAAAGGGATTTGACTGTTCCTGGTTTGAGACTCTGCCTGCAACATCCTGACTGATATCTTGAGATGTTGCTTCTACATATCCACATAAATTTCCTTTCTCATGGTGCCATCTATTTTGTGAAGTGCACCAGTCTCCCCTGCAGCAAAGCACCCCCACAACATGATGCTGCCACCCCGGTGCTTTACGATTGGGATGGTGTTCTTCGGCTTGCAAGCCCTCCCCCTTTTTCCTCCAAACATAACGATGATCATTTTGGCCAAACAGTTATATTTTTGTTTCATCAGACCAGAGGACATTTCTCCAAAAAGTACAATCTTTGTCCCCATGTGCAGTTCAAACCGTAGTCTGGCTTTTTTATGGCGGTTTTGGAGCAGTGGCTTCTTCCTTGCTGAGCGGCCTTTAAGGTTATTTCGATATAGGACTCGTTTTACTGTGGATATAGATACTTTTGTACCCGTTTCCTCCAGCATCTTCACAAGGCCCTTTGCTGTTGTTCTGGGATTGATTTGCACTTTTCGCCCCAAAGTACGTTCATCTCTAGGAGACAGAACGCGTCTCCTTCCTGAGCGGTATGACGACTGTGTGGTCTCATGGTGTTTATACTTGCGTACTATTGTTTGTACAGATGAATGTGGTACCTTCAGGCGTTCGTAAATTGCTCCCAAAGATGAACCAGACTTGTGGAGGTCTACAATTTTTTTCTGAGTTCTTGGCTGATTTCTTTAGATTTTCCCATGATGTCAAGCAAAGAGGCACTGAGTTTGAAGGTAGGCCTTGGAATACATCCACAGGTACACCTCCAGTTGACTCAAAATATGTCAATTAGCCTATCAGAAGCTTCTAAAGCCATGGCATAATTTTCTGGAACTTTCCAAGCTGTTTAAAGGCACAGTCAACTTAGTGACTGTAAACTTCTGACCCACTGGAATTGTGATACAAGCTTGGTATGTGTTAAATGTATCGTAATTTCTTCTGTGGAACGACAGAGAGTTGGTTCTCTCTCTCACATATACAGTACACGTGTGCACACACACTAACACATACAGAGAACATCCTGTCCCCTTTGATCAGGAGGAGCAGGGCAGAGTGGTGGAGCCAAATACAGCAGGACGCACTGGCTTGTGACGCAAGGGGCCGCAGAGCCACACACACACACACACACACACACACACACACACACACAAGCAAGCCATAGACATGGCAGGACATAAAACAGAATCCAATCAGCTCAGTGAGAGGATGGAGAGACTGCCATCACACACACAAATCACACAGATGGGGAGAAGGGGGAGAGAGACAGAGGAGACATAAACAGGCAGGGACAGAAAACAGAAAGAAAGTTAAAAGGAGCAAAATATTAGAGTAATAAATTAGTAGAATGTGAGAACAACAGAATGTTCCTGTAGGAGAAGGAGACAAAGAGTCATAGAATTCAAGATAGAAGGGGACAGAACAACAGAAAGTTCCTGTAGGAGGAGACAAAGAGTCATAGAATTCAAGATAGAAAGGGACAGAACAACAGAATGTTCCTGTAGGAGACAGAGTCATAGAATTCAAGATAGAAAGAGACGGGAAATAAGTGTTGGTGTATGTACTGTTGATAAAGTATACTATTTGGCATTTCAGATTTGAATGTTGGAAGTGAATCACTCACTAATACAGCATTCTGCAAGTTGGACAAACATTGTAAATGCATGACTCATACAGCAGTATCCTCTTTCAGAAGGGCCCCATGGGAACAGCACACATCACATACTATAGGTGTCACGCCCTGACCTTAGAGAGACGTTTTATTTCTCTATTTGGTTAGGTCAGGGTGTGATGTGGGGTGGGCATTCTATGTTTTGTTTTTCTATGAATTTGTATTTCTATGTTTTGGCCGGGTGTGGTTCTCAATCAGGGACAGCTGTCTATCGTTGTGTCTGACTGGGAACCATACTTAGATAGCCCTTTTCCCTTTGTGAGAAGATAACTTTGTTTGTGGCACATAGCACTTGAGCTTCACGGTATTGTTTATTATTTTTGTCGGCGTCATCCTAATAAAAATGAATATGTGCGCTCATCACGCTGCGCTTTGGTCTACTTCATTCGACGGCCGTGACAATAGGACTGTATGTGCTTTTTCACATCAAGGTCAACACATGATGAAGTATCACAATCCTCTTGTTTTCAAACCAATTCACTGTTCCACTCAAAATTCCCTTCTATTCAAATTCAAAAATGCTCAGAATTTATTGGTATTCTCCTTACAATAGCAGGTCTTTCTGTGACAGGAGGGAAAGCAGGAGTATGGGTCTTTGACGTGAATTGTGGTGGCTTCTCTTTCCCTCTCATCGCTTCTCTCCCTCTCTGGAGACCCGAAAAAGCATTTGGGTGTATCGTCTCATCTGTATGTTTCAAGGACGTTCGCTCTTTCTTGCTGGCAGCGAGGTTAGGCCCATTTCTTGCTGGCAGGTGCGGTGAAAAGAAGTTGGGGAAACATTGTTAATCGGGTTGAGACAGAGCACGACGGGGGAAGGAGAGAGAGCGCAATGCTTGGCGAGATGACTGTACACTATTTCATTTTGTGGGGGGGGCACAAACTATGTTATCTCCACACACTCGCCAACACACACATACGCCAACCTCCCCCAAACTCAATCTCTCTTCACTGGTGAAATTGCTTTTCCAGGAAATGTTTCAGAGGTTTGTTTTCAGGGTGGGCAGGAATAAGTTAGGCCCATAGGTTGCGGTCGTCGTTGGAAGGTTTTGCTTTAAACTAACTATGAGCTTGGGAGTAGCGAGATGGGCAAGATGCTATCCCACGCCGAGGGGGATGAGAGGGTCGAAATTCAATTACGTTTCTCTGGGATGTGAAAGGTCTCTCTTCCAGAGCCAAGATCCCTTTCATGCTATAAACTCAGCATTCCATCTTAAATCTTTGTATTTATTTATTTATAAATTTACCAAAGTGGGCGGTTAAAGGCTAACACTCTGTTTTTCGGTGTCATGGAGACCGAACGAGGTCCTGGTGGATAGATGTAATCGAGAGAAGAATATGACCAAGCAGGCCGCAGTAGGATCTAACTAACGTGCGTTTCACTGTCGTCTGGGAGGATGTATTGGAGACTCAAAGGTTGTTCATTCGACACATTTAGTCAAAATGGTAGAGCAATAGCACCGCTGTGTCTTCTCATGATGACATACTGCCCTGTCATCAACAGGTCAGTAAAACCCTTCTTGGGCCTAAAGAAACTTCATAAACTTTCAGTGCCTCTCCCAAACCAATATGGCCACTGAAATTGCATTACTATCTGTCAGCCTGTCGGCAAGCCGTTGGTTTTCTCTATTCTATGTGAATAGCAATACAGAGCATGACGGTGCTGCTCTGTTTCGGGCCAACCACAACTGGGGATGACACATGTAAGCTATGACAAAGACATGAGTCCTACCCTCTCTCGCTCTCCTTCTCTCTCTCTCTCTCTCTCTCCCTCTCTCTCTTTCTCCCTCTCTCTCTCTCTCCCCCTCTCTCTCTTGCTCTCCTTCTCTCTCTCATTCTCTCTCTCTTTCTCCCTCTCTCTCTCTCGCTCTCCTTCTCTCTCTCCCTTTCTCCCTCCCCCTGTCTCTCTCTCTCCCTCTCTCTCTCTCTCACCCTCACCATCGCTCTCCCTCCCTCTCTCTCCCTCTGTCTCTCTCTCAGTTAACTATAACAGGGGATGAAGCGTGTGTAAAACATGACACACTTGTCAGAGAAATGACACGCTGTAGTAGGAGACTGACACGGCATAACACGCCAGTTTCACCAGGGAATGACTCAAAGTTAACGCTGTAGCTGCATGTCAGAGAAGCAGTGGCATATGGTAAACAATTGTGACAGATTAAACAGGAAAAGTAGGTGCCGTGGTTACCGTTTCCAAAGTGATTCCACTTACCAGGTCAACAGTGAATAGAGGTGAATTGATGTGAATTTGCGTGACTGTTTGGCAAATAATTCCACCTAAATCCCTGTGTCTGTTCCTTCCTGTTACAGATTGCCTTATCATTCATAATACAGTAAACTAACACAAAGCACGAGCAGAGAGCAGCTTAGCCGTGGGGTTGGCCGTCATCTGCAATATCTACTTCTGTCCCTAACCCCTGTCCCCCTGTCGCAAGGTGACCTCCCACGACAGACGCACTTTCCCTTCCTGCTTGCTGTCAAACACCAACGTGCGGACACTTCTCTCTCTTTGGTTCTCTCTCCCTCTCTTTCGGTCCCCATCTCCCTCTCTCACTCCCCTTGGCAACAGGAAAGGTGGGGCCCACTGTCACTGTCTCAGGCCGGCTCCTTCCCTCTGCTCCAAGCTGCAGCGCTGGTGATCGACAGCCAGGGTCTGCACAGAGCTGTCACGACAGGAACAGTGTATCTGGCCCTGAACAAGGCTGACCGTGTCACTGTAACCTTCACCCCAGGACATATTGCAGAGGAACACTCTTTACCTGCAGTACCTAAGGAGGGTGTTTACTGGGTAGGATGGTGTTGGATGTGGTTCTCCATCTCTTTCTATGTTTTCTTTCTATTAGTAATATCAGTGGCGAGAAGTGCCTGCTGAAATATACTATTTCTCTTGCTCGCCCATGCACACACACGCGCGCGCACACGCATGCACATGCACACACATGCGGCAGGCTCGTTTTCGGGTCCCTATGTCCTCACATCTGTCTCCCAGTGTGCACCATCATTCTACCCCCATTCTGAACACACACACGGGCTTTAGAATTAGTGAGATGAATATTTGCCCTTTGTTGCTGTAGCTACCGGTCTGGTGGGCAGACGGATAGAAGAGGGCACCAGATGCCCGTATTGGGCATTTCACTCATTATCTCAATGGAGCAGGCTGGCACAGTATGGCAGGACTGGCATAAGCAGTGTGAGGGGTGGGTACTGGGCATTAGCTCACTATGAACCATATTCATGAGTGTATTGCTGCCAAAACTAAATGTAATTAGTGGACTGACCCGCACAGACCAAACAGAACAGACGGCCAATGGACAGGACAATTGTCCATTTCCAGCTTGTGTTCTAACAGATAGAATCCAGTACATACATGTACATCCAGGGAGAGGACGTTAGAATCCAGTACATACATGTACATCCAGGGAGAGGAAGTTAGACTCCAGTACATACATGTACATCCAGGGAGAGGAGGTTAGAATCTAGTACACACATGTACATCCAGGGAGAGGAGGTTAGAATCCAGTACATACTTGTACATCCAGGGAGAGGAGGTTAGAATCCAGTACATACATGTACATCCAGGGAGAGGACGTTAGAATCCAGTTCACACATGTACATCCAGGGAGAGGACGTTAGAATCCAGTACACACATGTACATCCAGGGAGAGGACGTTAGAATCCAGGACACACATGTACATCCAGGGGAGGATGTTATAATCCAGTACATACATGTACACTATTCACACGACAACGAGACATCACACAGCAGGCAGGCTTAGGTTGTGCTATTGACTGGCCTGCATATTGGTGTTCTGGGACCCTAAAGACGATAGAATCTAATAGCATGGCAGACCATTAAAGAGAGGGAAAGAAAGAGAGAGAAAGAGAGAGGCATAAATAGACCGAGGGTAAAGAAAAAAAAGATTCCAAATATTCCAAATGAATAAGCATTCCAATTAAGTAGATATACCAATTGAAGGAATGCAAATGAGAACGTGCGTAAGTGTGAGGGTCTTCTGTGCCTCCAGGTAATCAAAAGGATCCCTGGCCACACAGTGTATAAGAGACAGGAAGTGGGCTTTAATCCGAATACAGGCTTCATGGTGGTAATGATTTCCACTTTGTTATTTTCAATGTGCGTCATCACTTCTACCAGGGGACCCAATTTACACTGAGAAATGGGAAACATTAAGGCAACTGTTTCTTTTTTTTCTTGCCTTTCGGACGCTCGGATTCAGAATGGTTATTATGGAGCAGTAAGCTACTGCTCTAACTTGAGGAAGGATTGAGGCACGGAGTCCTTTCCAATGCCACTTTCTAGAAGCAGTAAGGGGGAAGTGCCCTTAACTTCCAAACCTGAGGAAAGGGTTAGACTGAATACATCTCTGAGAGCCATAGGATATTATGTCTGCAGGACATGGAAGTGTTATTCAATTTGTTTTTTTAATGATTTCGCTATGCAGACCCAGTTCTGAAACATACCCATTAACGAATCCAAATGTATCATTACCCGACACACATCACCTTGGAGAAAGTACCAATTTGCCACAGTTCTTTGTGCCACATTATCAACCATCCATAATGACTAGGAGCCTACCACACTGACTGCACAGTAGTACAGTAAAGTGCCTGTGAGTTCCTGGCCTCTTTGCTCCACCACCAAAAAATATTGGAAGTCATTCACTTTCACTGCGCTCTCAGATCCTTTGGCGAGATGAAAGGCTTTATGCAGATGAAAGTTTGGATTCGCTCAACTGAAGCTTCACAAAAATAGCTTCTTCTTGTGGCCTAGGCCTGGGTATAACTAACTCTTCAGATTCAGAGTCCCAGCTCTGGAACGTCAAGCCCCAACGCATCCGACCAGCATGTTGACAAACTCGTCAAAACGACAGCGCTTTCATCAAATCTCCTCCTCTAAAACCTCCCTGCTTTGCTGCTACATAGGTAAGCCAGTAGAGTGATGACGGTAAAGGAGAGGAGCTGGACTCCAGAGACGGTGGATTCACCACTACAGTGACTGTACCACTGGTTGTATGGTGTTGGAAGGCTTATACACGACATGGCCTAAAGTATGTGAACATGCCTTCAAATGAGTTGATTTGGCTATTTCAGCTACACCCGTTGCTGACAGGTGTATAAAATAGAGCACACAGCCATGCAATCTCCATAGACAAAATTTTGCAGTAGAATGGCCCATACTGAAGAGCTCAGTGACTTTCAACATGGCACCGTCATAGGATGCCACCTTTCCAACAAGTTAGTTCATCAAATTTCTTCCCCGCTAGAGCTGCCCTGTTCAACTGTGAATTCATAGTCCCAAATACAAAGTTTGGTGGAGGAGGAATAATGGTCTGGGGCTGTTTTTCATGGTTGGGACCCCTTAGTTCCAGTGATGGGAAATCTTAACACTACAGCAAACAATGACATTCTCGATGATTCAGTGCTTCCACCTTTGTGGCAACAGTTTGGGGAAGGCTCTTTCCTGTTTCAGCATGACAATGCCCCCGTGCACAAAGCAAGGTCCATACAGAAATGGTTTGTCGAGATTGGTTCGTAAGAACTTAACTGGCCTGCACACATCCCTGACCTCAAGCCCATCGAACACCTTTGGGATGAATTGAAACACTGCGACTGCGAGCCAGGCCTAATCGCTCAACATCAGTGCCCAACCTCACTAATGCACTTGTGGCTGAATGGAAGCAAGTCCCCCTGCAGCAATGTTCCAACATTTAGTGGAAAGCCTTCGCCCGAAGAGTGGAGGCTGTTATAGCAGCAAAGGGGGACCAACTCCATAATAACGGCCATGATTATGGAATGAGATGTTCGAAGAGCATACTTTGCATACTTTTGACAAGGTAGTATATTTAGCCTAGTTATAACTTCACAAGCCCTGAATTCATTAAATTATTGCTATTTGAAACGCAGTGTATTTGACCTTTAATTCTACAACAATGCTTATTTAGAGAAAATATATCTCTAAATAAGAGAACATCTACATTCAAATGAAGATACTGTAAACGGTGCATTCGGAAAGTATTCAGATGCCTTGACTTTTTACAAAAAAAATTAAAAGCAGGTTTTCATCAAGGATCTCTCTGTACTTTGCTCCGTTCATCTTTCCCTCGATCCTGACGAGTCTCACAGTCCCTGCCGCTGAAAAACATCCCCACAGCATGATGCTGCCACCACCGGATTACAAAAAGAAAACCAGCCCCGTCGCGGACATCGACATCTTGCTCCCAGACAAATTAAATGACTTCTTTGCTCGCTTTGAGTACAATACAGTGCCACTGACACCGCCCGCTACCAAAGCCTGCGGCCTCTCCTTCACCATGGTCAACGCGAGTAAAACATTTCAACCTGTTAATCCTCGCAAGGCTGCCGGCCCAGAAGGTAGACCTAGCCCCGTCCTCAGGTAGTAAACCCAAAAATGGCTTTGTAAATAAAAGTATACCAGTGCCTGAGCCTACGAGTGACTAGAGAAGGCCAGCCAACCCTGGTATACAAAGTGCAGAGGTGCGTAAGGGTTTTGCAGTTTAAAATAAATCTCAAAGTGCCATGGTAAAGGATGTCAATTGATCTCAAACACTGAGCGGAAGCATTCGTATATAAAATATCCCCATAGTCTAGTAAAGACATAAATGTAGCTGATACTAGCCTCCTTCTGGCTTCAAAAGAAAAACAGGCTTTATTCCTTAAATAAAATCCCAATTTCAGCTTCAATTTTTTTGTAAGTTGTTGAATAGGCAATTTAAGAGAGAGGCCCAAGTTCCAAACTTCAATGCTGCAGACATTTTTTGGTACCCTGGACACAATCCTCTCTCTGCGCTCTATGGATAATTCCTTCCACCTCATGGCTTGGTTTTCGCTCTGTCATGCAGTGTTAACCATGGGACCTTACATTGACAGGTGTGTGCCTTTCCAAATCATGTCCAATCAATTGAATTTACCACAGGTGGACTCCAATCAAGTAGAAACTTCTCAAAGATGATCAATGGAAACAGGATGCACCTGAGCTCAATTTTGAGTGTCATAGCAAAGGGTCTGAATAATTGTGTTTTCGCTTTGTCATTATGGGGTATTGTGTGTAGATTGATGAGGAAACAACTAACTTAATCCATTTTGGAATAAGGCTGTAACAAAATGTGGACAAAGGGAAGGGGTCTGAAGACTTTCCCAATGCACTGTATATCGTGATCTGGCCATAACTTTTAGATATGATTCTTAGGCCACATTGCCCAGCACTAAATGTGTGAGCATGTTATGTGTGTGTTTGACTGTCAGTGTGCATGAGAGTGTAGAGTCCTGTGAGCGTGCATGGAGACAGTGCAAAACTGAAATACAAGAGTCAACTCAGATAGTCCTTGTTGGCAAAATATTTGTAGCTATTTTGCAGTTTTATGGTTTGGGGATAAAAGCTGTTCAGGAGCCTGTTGGTGTCAGACTTGATGCACCGGTACTGCTTGCTGTGTGGAAGCAGAGAGAACAGTCTATGGCTTGGCTGGCTGGAGACTTTCCGCTTTCACACCGCCTGATTTCGATGTCCGCACCACCCTCTGTAGGCCATGCAACCGAGGGCGGTGCTGTTGCCATACCAAGCAGTGATGCAGCCATTCAAGATGCTCTCAATGGTGCAGCTGTAGAACTGAGGGCCCATGCAAAACCTTTTCAACTTCCGGAGGGAAAGAAGCTCTCCACCCCTTCCACTGCAGCCCTGTCGATGTGGGTGGCGGCGTGCTCACCCCTGCCCCCCCTTTACTGTAGTCCACGATCAGCTACTTGGTTTTGCTGACGTTGAGGGAGAGGTTGTTGTCCCGGCACTGCCAGGCCACTGACCTCCTCCCTGTAGGCTGTCTAATCATCGTCGGTGATCAGGCCTGCCGCCGTCGTGTCGTCAGCAAACTTGATGATGGTGTTGGAGTCGTGCGTGACCTCGCAGTCGTGGGCAGAAATCAAATGGAGAGCAACGTGAAGAGCGCAGTTGGAATCGGATTACAGTGCTATGCAAAGACAGGGTATTCATCTTCCACAATGAGGATGTGTGTGGTGTGGTGACTGCCAAGCCATAAGTGAGGTCTTCTCACCATGAATGTACAATTACAATTCAGCTCAACTTATGAAAATGGCACATCGGGGAGGACAGTGTTGGAAAAAGTTTCAAATTGTCATACTTGAGTAAAAGTAAAGATACCTTAATAGAAAATGACTCTAGTAAAAGTAAAAGTCTAACAGTATTTGGTTTTAAATGTACTCAAGTATTAAAAGTGAATGTTATTGGTAAAATATACTTACGTATCAAAAGTAAAAGTATAAATCATTTAAAATTCCTTACTGTATATTAAGCAAACCAGACGGCACCACTTTTTACAAACAGCCAGGAGCCCTCTCCAACACTCAGACCCTCTCCAACACTCAGACATCATTTACAGATCAGACATCATTTACAGGAGCCCTCTCCAACACTCAGACATCATTTACAGATAGCCAGGAGCCCTCTCCAACACTCAGACATCATTTACAGATAGCCAGGAGCCCTCTCCAACACTCAGACATCATTTACAGATAGCCAGGAGCCCTCTCCAACACTCAGACATCATTTACAGATAGCCAGGAGCCCTCTCCAACACTCAGACATCATTTTACAGGAGCCCTCTCCAACACTCAGACATCATTTACAGAGGCCCTCTCCAACACTCAGACATCATTTACAGATCTCTCCAACACTCAGACATCATTTACAGATAGCCAGGAGCCCTCTCCAACACTCAGACATCATTTACAGATAGCCAGGAGCCCTCTCCAACACTCAGACATCATTTACAGATAGCCAGGAGCCCTCTCCAACACTGAGACATCATTTACAAATGAAGCATGTGTGTTTAGTGAGTCCGCCAGATCAGAGGCAGTAGGGATGACCAGGGATGTTTTCTTGAAGTGTGTGAATTAGACCATTTTCCTGTCCTGCTAAGCATTCAAAATGTAACGAGTACTTTTGGGTGTCAGAGAAAATGTATGGAGTAAAGAGTACATCATTTTCTTTAGGAATGTAGTGAAGTAAAAGTTGTCATAAATATAAATAGTGAAGTAAAGATAACCCCAAAAACTCCTTAAGTAGTACTTTAAAGTATGTTTACTTATGTACTTTACACCACTATGGGGAGCGAATGCATTCCATACAAGAGAAACATTGTAATGTTTGAGAGTCAAAATAATTTTGCATCAACAGGGTTTTAAAGATTTTAAATAATTGGGAATGTGGTATAACCCTGGGGAATGTAAAGAGCGAGGCAAAGGCTGATTGGTTGAAGCCTTTGTAAAATAGGAGCAGAGGGCATTCTGATAGGCTGAGGGGACACAGAATTTGAATGAAAGCCAGTAGTGATTGGATGAGGAGCAGACTCGTGGACAGAGAGTAGATATGAAGGGCAAATGATGCAGATGTCTCCATGACTTGCTGCTGGCTCAGCAACTTCTACAGTGACACACACATGCAAACAAGCACACACACACACTCTCTGGTCCACTCAAAGTCTCCATCTATTATGGACAGCCTGTGGATGGAACCACTGCTGTGTCTGCCCGTCTCTCTGCTGCGCCCTGTTTCCATGACAACAGCACAGCAAGCCAGCAAGGTCACTTTCTCCAGCTGAGGCAGTGCACAAAGTCACTCCAAGGCAACAGCACGCAAGAGAGGGATGGGGAGAGAGGGAGGGAGGGAGAGAGAGAAAGGGAGGGAAAGAGAGAGCAGAGGAGGTGACAGGAACTTTGATAGAGTGTGATTAAGAGAGAACACATGTGAAATCTAATTCCCTGGTGTGAGTGTGACGTGAATGTGCGTATGTGCACATGTGTGTGTATGTGCACGTGTGTGCGTGCGTGCACGTGCGTGTGCATGAGTGCGTGTGTGTGTGTGAGTGCGTGTGTGTGTGTGTGTGTGCGTATGTGCATGTGTGTGTGTGCGTGACTATATGGTACTAAGGTAGGGGGTCCATCAGTGTGAGGACGAAAGCAGTGAGAGACGATCCTCCAATATCTCCTCAGCCGTCACACATTTGGTTCGCCCCGGGAAAAGAGAGTGAGAAAACTGCAGGGGGGCCAACACATCCCAAAGACAAGCCCCATAACAAACGAGCTCTCCAAACTTCCCAGCATGCCCCTGAACGTCCTACAGCAACACCATCAACCACATACCACTTTCCCCCCGGTGCCCCAATGCATCATGGTCTCTGTAGTCTGCCAACCCCCCACAGTAAAACCCTATCCGTCACGGTGCTAGACACAAGAGTGTGACCGTGAAGTAGAGTTTCCGCTGCTCTCTCTCCTTTTTCCCAGAGTCACATTTACATTCAGCGGCAGACAGCATGGCTAATTAGGGGAGTTTATTAATATGATCAATTGACAACGGAAAACGGCACCTACACAGCTGTCTACCTGCGCAAGTGGCAGACGAAGATGAATGTGATTAATGACGTTCCATACATTTCCTCAACAAATCAGGTGATTAGATCAACTAGCGATGCTAATCATAGCCTATTGTTATGTGGGGTGTGACATCGCCGCATATGCTTTTGGAGGGAAAATTGCCTAAAAGAGTTTTCCATCCATCAGCTGGATATATTTAGGTAATGATGTTCCCAAGTTCCGTCTGTCCAGACCCTCGTTTCAAGGAAACCATATGCCTGGCCAGGTGCCTAGCCTTCCCTACATTCCTCTTCCTCTCTCTCTCAACGCTCTCCACATAGAACTTGGGGAGAGGCTGAGTGGTGGCATGCGAGCTTAGAGCCTTGATTAGATTAGGAGTTCAGAGCTCAGAGTTCAGGATCAACTAGTTGAGTGGCTATCAATGTGAGCGAGAGAGAGAGAGAGAGAGAGGGAGAGAGTAGAGTAGAGAGAGAATAGAGAGACAGAGAGTAGAGTAGCGAGAGAGTAGAGAGAGAGAGAGGAAGAGAGAGAGAGTAGTAGAGAGAGAAAGAGAGTAGAGTAGAGAGAGACAGGGAGAGAGTAGAGTAGAGAGAGAGAGACAGGGAGAGAGTAGAGTAGAGAGAGTGACAGGGGGAGAGTAGAGTAGAGAGAGAGAGAGAGAGAGAGAGTAGAGTAGAGAGAAAGAGAAGAGTACAGGGGGAGAGTAGAGTAGAGAGAGAGAGAGAGAGTAGAGGAGAGAGTAGAGTAGAGAGAGAGAGTAGAGTAGAGTAGAGAGAGAGTAGAGTAGAGAGAGAGAGTAGAGTAGAGTAGAGAGAGAGACAGGGGGAGAGTAGAGTAGAGTAGAGAGAGAGAGACAGGGAGAGAGTAGAGTAGAGTAGAGAGAGAGAGAGAGAGTAGAGAGAGAGAGAGAGGGTAGAGTAGAGTGAGAGAGAGAGAGGGGGAGAGTAGAGAGAGAGACAGGGGGAGAGTAGAGTAGAGTAGAAAGAGACAGGGAGAGAGTAGAGTAGAGTAGAGAGAGAGAGAGCGAGAGAGAGAGGAGAGTAGAGAGAGAGAGACAGGGGGAGAGTAGAGTAGAGTAGAGAGAGCGAGAGACAGGGAGAGAGTAGAGTAGAGAGAGAGAGAGGGAGAGAGTAGAGAGAGAGAGAGAGACAGGGGGAGAGTAGAGTAGAGAGAGAGAGAGGGTAGAGTAGAGTGAGAGAGAGGGGAGGAGAGTAGAGAGAGAGAGAGACAGGGGGAGAGTAGAGTAGAGTAGAGAGAGAGAGAGAGAGAGAGGGGAGAGTAGAGAGAGAGAGAGAGAGAGGGGAGAGTAGAGTAGAGTAGAGAGAGAGACAGGGGAGAGTGGAGTAGAGTAGAGAGAGAGAGACTAGAGAGAGAGGAAGAATAGAGAGAGAAAGAGAGAGAGCAGAGGTCACGATCAGATGAGCTCCTGCATTTTTCAGCATTTTCTTTAAAAAACAACAGAAACCTGAAAACACCATCCAACCTGGAACTGAGTGAGTAATGTTTAGTCTGAAACTATATTTTATCTCCAAAAGCCAAGAAGAAAAATACACAACATTACTTTATAAGGACTGAATTCTAACATAATTCTGTCAAGCTTGATACAGCTTCAACTAGCACTGACTTGTCAAGTGAGAGGTGTCAAAGCCCATTAGCCCAACAATGGCAGGAGAGTCACACAGTCTACCCCAACCAAATGGAGAGGCCTTAGAAGCTCCCTCCCACTGTTCAGAGGTAATTAAAATACAGTACCCTGTGCATGTAAAGAATGATAAAGCAAGAAAAGATTACAAAATGAAGCTCCTTATGGAAAATCAAGAGACACTTTTTGCTGACTATTACAAAAATGGGAACATCAGCAACCTTATCTTCCACACAAACCATCCCCTGGCATGGCACAGTGCTATATTAGCACACTACCCCTTTGTTAAGAGAGGGGGGGTTAACGAGGGGTGGAAACTCAGAATACTTGATAACGAGGACTCTTAAGTCAGGTAATATAAATATCTATAAGTCCGGAACAGTAATGGTACAGGGTAACCCCAAACAGTTTCAGCTGGACTTTCACCTAATCAAAGAATTAGCCCAGCAGGAGAAGCTCTCCCTTGATAAAGATACCCCCACCCACGAGCGGGTCAGACCAGACCTCTACATTATGTAACCCCACAGACGAGCAACCCCCAGCAGAGTCAACCTCCCAGCACAGATTACCACTCCCTCATTGAAATGAAGGACAAATTCACCCAGCTGGAGGTAAGGCAGGTGGAGCTGGAACAGCAGGTGATTACACTTCAGTCAGCACAGACCCAGACAACAGTCCAGCAAAACAACACCCCCTTAACCAGACCCAGAATGCTGGAGGTGGAGAGAGACATATCTGCACTCTGGACAGTGGTGAGACAACTTCAACAGGAGAAAGAGCAGGACCAGGAGAAGAACAGAGCACTCGAGGAGAGGATCAGACTGCTGGTGGAGGAGAGGTTGAGGGGGATGGAGGAGAGGGTGAAGGGGACGGAGGAGAGGTTGAGGGGAACGGCGTGTGACAGAGAACAACCCACTAGAGAGGTGGCCACCCCCACAGAGAAGCTAACAGAACAGCCCACCTCAGCACCCGACAAAAGTCTCGACACCACAGCAGAACAGTCCACACCAGACCCTGACCATAGAGTCGACATCACAGCAGAACAGACAAATGAAGAACCCCAAGCCCAGCGGCTCTCACCCCCTCTGAGCACCCCCATGTCAGCCACCCTGATAGCCCTTCTGACAACCCCCCCCCCCCCACACCCACTGAGGACAAACACAAGACACAGATTGTACTACTTATGGACTCAAATGGGAAATATATAGAAGAAAAAAAACTTTTTCCCAAACACAGTGTGTCTAAACTCTGGTGTCCAAACACCCAGCGCGCCCTCAACCTTCTGTCTGAGGACCAACTAGGCTCACCCAGCCACATAATAATACACACAGGCACAAACGACCTAAGAGCACAGCAGGAAAGGGTGGCCACAGCACTGAAGGGAGTGATTGAAAAGGCTTCTTCTACTTTCCCCAACGCACAAGGGGTTATCTCCACCCTGCTACCACGAAAAGACTTCCACCCTGCCACAATACAGCGGGTAAACGCAAGTATTTCCCGTGACTGTGCCTCAAAACCAAATGTTTTCCTGGCCCACCACTCCACCCTGGACATGAACAGCCTCTATGACCAGGTCCATCTCTACAAGGCAGCAGTGCCGGAACCCTAAAGGACATCGCTCTCAAACGTATCCCCAACACTTCACACAGGAGCAACAGATCAATAGACACCCCACCCAGACCAGCAAGTCACTCTCCCAGACCTGCGGGACCCTCCCCTGGACCTACACATAGAGGACCCACGCCAAGAGGAATTACATCCAGACCACAGCACACCCAGACACATCCACACCCCCACCCCAACCAATCAATACCCCCCCACGTCAACCATGCTCACACCCCATTTAGGCCCCCTCAGATCAGACCTATGCCACTCCTGCCCACCCCATGCACCCCACCCCCGCAAAGAGGGCCTCAACATGGAAGCCACACCGATCCTCGACTTCGAGTATAGTAGAGAGAGAGAGAGGGAGACAGGGAGAGAGTAGAGTAGAGAGAGAGAGAGATGGGGGATAAGGGAGCAACAGAAGTGAACAGAA
This sequence comes from Oncorhynchus masou masou, assembly GCF_036934945.1. Lineage (NCBI taxonomy): Eukaryota > Metazoa > Chordata > Actinopteri > Salmoniformes > Salmonidae > Oncorhynchus > Oncorhynchus masou. The sequence goes on along the minus strand of NW_027013576.1, from coordinate 350,692 downwards.
AGAGAAAGGGCAAGAGAGAAATCTAGTTGAAGAGAAGTGAGCAACTGATTCCAATGTTTATAGCGTAGCTTGTACCTCTCTGATGTGATGTGTGACGGGGTTCTATACTGTGTGATCGTTATCCTGGATCAAGAGGTGTTGACTTCACCTCGGCCTGACCTGCTTGGAGAACACAAGCATCCACTAATCGACATGACACCCTGAGCCCCGAGAGCTGTGCACCCATCTGCAGCACAACTTCTACCGGTAAACACACACAGAGAAGGGGGGAATGAGAGAGAAGGAATGAAGGAGAGAGGGAATGAGGTAGAAAGAGAGAGAAAGACAGAGAGGATAGAGAGAGAGGGGGAGAGAGAGAGAGTTGGTGGGAGAAACCGGGATATAAAGGACGACAGAGAGAGAGGGAGGGGGAGAGAAGAGAGAAAGAAAGTGGGGGAATGAGAGAGAGGAAAAGAGAGAAGCAAGAAAGTGAAAGAGAGAGAGGAAAAGCCAACTGACTATTTATAAACTATTTGAGAGACAGAGAGTTATTTTGGCATCTTCTTACCAATGTCCTTAACCCTCATGTGAAGGCACTGAGCTGAATATATTTTATTTTTTATTTCACCTTTATTTAACCAGGTCGGCTAGTTGAGAACAAGTTCTCATTTGCAACTGCGACCTGGCCAAGATAAAGCATAGCAGTGTGAACAGACAACAACACAGAGTTACACATGGAGTAAACAATAAACAAGTCAATAACATAGTAGAAGAAAAAACAATCTATATACATTGTGTGCAAAAGGCATGAGGAGGTAGGCAATAAATAGGCCATAGGAGTGAATAATTACAATTTAGCAGATTAACACTGGAGTGATAAATGATCAGATGAACATGTGCAGGTAGAGATACTGGTGTGCAAAAGAGCAGAAAAGTAAATAAAATAAAAACAGTATGGGGATGAGGTAGGTAAATTGGGTGGGCTATATACCGATGGACTATGTATAGCTGCAGTGATCGGTTAGCTGCTCAGATAGCAGATGTTTAAAGTTGGTGAGGGAGATAAAAGTCTCCAACTTCAGCGATTTTTGCAATTCGTTCCAGTCGCAGGCAGCAGAGAACTGGAAGGAAAGGCGGTCAAATGAGGTGTTGGCTTTAGGGATGATCAGTGAGATACAGCTGCTGGAGTGCGTGCTACGGGTGGGTGTTGCCATCGTGACCAGTGAACTGAGATAAGGCGGAGCTTTACCTAGCATGGACTTGTAGATGACCTGGAGCCAGTGGGTCTGGCGACGAACATGTAGCGAGGGCCAGCCGACGAGAGCACACAGGTCGCAGTGGTGGGTGGTATAAGGTGCTTTAGTAAAAAAACGGATGGCACTGTGATAAACTGCATCCAATTTGCTGAGTAGAGTGCTGGAAGGTATTTTGTAGATGACATTGCCGAAGTCGAGGATCGGTAGGATAGTCAGTTTTACTAGGGTAAGTTTGGCGGCATGAGTGAAGGAGGCTTTGTTGCGAAATAGAAAGCCGAATCTAGATTTGATTTTGGATTGGAGAGTCTGGAAGGAGAGTTTGCAGTCTAGCAAAAATGCATCGACTTATAAGTAAAATTCAAAACATTTCTTTAATTGCCATATATGAAATGCATTAACCATTTTTGATTTAAAATCTAAACAGACCCCCCCCAAAAAAGATCATGATGATTAATTCCGTCTCAGACGAGCCAGGTCATTACGGCAGATTGTGCAAGCTAATTAGCATAGCGCTTCTCGTTAAGGTGTGTCTGTTGCTCTCGTCTCGGGAAACAGTTGGAGGAAACAGGACTAATTGAGACGAATCAGCTAACATTCACTCCGCCCTGTGAAAAAGACCTCTTACGAGACCTCGCTCTGACCCCACCTCCACCTCGCTTGCCATTGGTCAGGCGAAGTCGGAATCTGCACTACCATTGGTTAGGGTGTCAGTATCTGCGCAGTACTTGTTCCGATTAGCCCACTGTGACCATTGTGTCACTGAGAAGTACAGTAAATGTACCGTCACCACACCAGGAAGGAGATTTGAACGTGCTGTACACAAGACACATCTATAACTGATCTGAAAACACCTATAACCCCGGCAAGTGTATACTGCTGCTGTAACCCATCTACTACTGTGACCCATCTACTACTGTAACCCATCTACTACTGTAACCCATCTACTACTATAACCCATCTGCTGCTGTAACCCATCTACTACTATAACCCATCTGCTGCTGTAACCCATCTACTACTGTAACCCATCTACTACTGTAACCCATCTACTACTGTAACCCATCTACTACTGTAACCCATCTACTACTGTAACCCATCTACTACTATAACCATCTACTACTGTAACCCATCTACTACTGTAACCCATCTACTACTGTAACCCATCTACTACTATAACCCATCTACTACTGTAACCCATCTACTACTGTAACCCATCTAACCCATCTACTACTGTAACCCATCTACTACTGTAACCCATCTACTACTGTAACCCATCTACTACTGTAACCCATCTACTACTGTAACCCATCTACTACTGTAACCCATCTACTACTGTAACCCATCTACTACTGTAACCCATCTAACTGTAACCCATCTACTACTGTAACCCATCTACTACTGTAACCCATCTACTACTGTAACCCATCTACTACTGTAACCCATCTACTACTGTAACCCATCTAACCCATCTACTACTGTAACCCATCTACTACTGCAACACATATACTACTGCAACACATCTACTGTAGAGCGAATGGGAAGGTACGGCTCTGCAGAAAAATAAAATAACATAGAAAAATAAATCAAACGAACAGATTCCAGTGCCGTTTGTCAGTTGACGTGTTAGCTCATGCTGTTTTTAAGAGCTTGCATATCAGAAGTGTTGATTGACTCACACCCCCCGCCCTCCCGCCTCCCCAATCATGCCCTCGTTCATAGATCATTAGATCTGACTGCGTAACTGTTGACACTTATTCCCCCACCCTAGTGCATGCTGGTAGGACAAGAGTGACAGGCTCACAAGTTGAGAACACTTGTGGAACACTTGGGATTAAACTCATTTATGTAGTGTGTGTGAGAGAGGGCGGTCTTCAGTTCCACTTTGGTCACAGCCTGTCTGACTCAGCAGAACCAGAAGTATAACGCTCTTCTTATTAGGATGACCATTAAATGAAAGAAAGGATGCGCCATCTTGTGACCCGGCAATGAACAGAAGGACTCTCCAGGACCCGAAATAGCAAAATAGAGATTGCGCGGACAGAAATCACTTCAAATGAGTAGACTGGAGCTGTCCAAAACTCACACGTCAGTGAGTTTGCCTTTTCCAAAGTGACCTGTTGGTGTTGAGGGAAGCTCGGTCTCGTTCCACGGCTGCCACAGCGGTGAAAACAAAATATCAACCATTGCAATTTGCAGTGGTGTAAAGTAAAACATACTTTAAAGTACTACTTAAGGAGTTTTTTGGGGTATCTGTACTTTATTATTCATATTTTTGACAACTTTTACTTTACTTCACTACATTCCTAATGAAAATTATGTACTTTTTACTTCATAAATTTTCCTGACACCCAAAAGTACTTGTTACATTTTGAATGCTTAGCAGGACAGGAAAATGGTCTAATTCACACACTTATCAAGGGAACATCCCTGGTCATCCCTACAGCGTCTGATCTGGCAGAATCACTAAACACATGCTTTGTTTGTAAATGATGTTGGAGTGTACCCCTGGCTATCCGTAAAAAAATGTTTTTTAAATGGAGGTGTGTGGATTGCTTAATATAAGGAATTTGAAATTATTTATACTTTTACTTTTACTTTTGATAGTTAAGTATATTTGATCAATTACATTTACTTTTGATACTTAAGTATATTTAAAACCAAATACTTTTAGACTTTTACTCAAATAGTATTTTACTGGGTGACTTTCAATTTTACTTGAGTCATTTTCTATTAAGATATCTTTACTTTTACTCAAGTATCACAATTGGGTACTTTGTACACCACTAGCAATTTGTCTCTCCATGTGTTTCTGTGTCTGTGAAAAACAGCTTCAGTCCTCCCCAGAGTGAAGATATGGCAGTGCAGAACAGGCTAGGAGACGCCTTTCATATGGAAATGAGGCCTTGTTTTGGTGGGCAGATCTTGCAGCGCTTCAATCACAGAAGACAGGAACAAACTCACATTTATTTCAGGAAGCAGCTTTTTGTGGATATGCCTTAACAAGGAGAGTGAAGGCGGCTTGGCCTTGTGTCAAAACAACGGTGGATGCAACGCTAGGCTAAAATAGCATGACGCTTGGCTAAAATAGCATGACGCTTGGCTAAAATAGCATAAATGTAAATGTAAATGTAATGCTCGGCTAAAATAGCATGACGCTAGGCTAAAATAGCATGACGCTAGGCTAAAATAGCATGATGCTAGGCTAATTCATCAATGAGAAGTGTCACTCCTTTATCAGTGAGCCTTAGCCTAGATGCCCATGGCAGATATTAGCTGTTGGGTATTTGTTGAAGAATGTTAAACATCTGTGTCATGGGTACGACAGTGCACACAGACACACACACAGACACACTCACAAACACACAAAGACAGGGAGCTCTATGTTCTGATCACTACTAAGCCAAAAGCATGCAATAACATGGTAATAGCAATTCTCCACATGAACACGAATGCATTGCATGTGTCAGTGGATGGCTAACCAGTTGCCTTGCCCTAGTGGCAGACCCTGAACCTCTCAATGAGACTTGGCTGGATTATGACACTGGTTCAGTGGATGGCTAACCAGTTGCCTTGCCCTAGTGGCAGACCCTGAACCTCTCAATGAGACTGACACTGGTTCAGTGGATTATGACACTGGATTTGACAGTGGATGGCTAACCAGTTGCCTTGCCCTAGTGGCAGACCCTGAACCTCTCAATGAGACTTGGCTGGATTATGACACTGGTTCAGTGGATGGCTAACCAGTTGCCTTGCCCTAGTGGCAGACCCTGAACCTCTCAATGAGACTTGGCTGGATTATGACACTGGTTCAGTGGATGGCTAACCAGTTGCCTTGCCCTAGTGGCAGACCCTGAACCTCTCAATGAGACTTGGCTGGATTATGACACTGGTTCAGTGGATGGCTAACCAGTTGCCTTGCCCTAGTGGCAGACCCTGAACCTCTCAATGAGACTTGGCTGGATTATGACACTGGTTCAGTGGATGGCTAACCAGTTGCCTTGCCCTAGTGGCAGACCCTGAACCTCTCAATGAGACTTGGCTGGATTATGACACTGGTTCAGTGGATGGCTAACCAGTTGCCTTGCCCTAGTGGCAGACCCTGAACCTCTCAATGAGACTTGGCTGGGTTATGACACTGGTTCAGTGGATGGCTAACCAGTTGCCTTGCCCTAGTGGCAGACCCTGAACCTCTCAATGAGACTTGGCTGGATTATGACACTGGTTCAGTGGATGGCTAACCAGTTGCCTTGCCCTAGTGGCAGACCCTGAACCTCTCAATGAGACTTGGCTGGATTATGACACTGGTTCAGTGGATGGCTAACCAGTTGCCTTGCCCTAGTGGCAGACCCTGAACCTCTCAATGAGACTTGGCTGGATTATGACACTGGTTCAGTGGATGGCTAACCAGTTGCCTTGCCCTAGTGGCAGACCCTGAACCTCTCAATGAGACTTGGCTGGATTATGACACTGGTTCAGTGGATGGCTAACCAGTTGCCTTGCCCTAGTGGCAGACCCTGAACCTCTCAATGAGACTTGGCTGGATTATGACACTGGTTCAGTGGATGGCTAACCAGTTGCCTTGCCCTAGTGGCAGACCCTGAACCTCTCAATGAGACTTGGCTGGGTTATGACACTGGTTCTGGCAGACCCTGAACCTCTCAATGATGGCTGGATTATGACACTGGTTCAGTGGATGGCTAACCAGTTGCCTTGCCCTAGTGGCAGACCCTGAACCTCTCAATGAGACTTGGCTGGATTATGACACTGGTTCAGTGGATGGCTAACCAGTTGCCTTGCCCTAGTGGCAGACCCTGAACCTCTCAATGAGACTTGGCTGGATTATGACACTGGTTCAGTGGATGGCTAACCAGAACCTTCAATGAGACTTGCCCTGGTTAGTGGATGGCAGACCCTGAATCAATGAGGTTATGACACTGGTTATGACATTGTAATACTTCAGTTTTTACATTGTTATTACACAGTAAGTACATTGAGGTGGCGGTGGGAGCGACAGGTCTGAATGGGTGGAAGTGGTGTGGGTGAGAATGGAGGCTCGTGGGTGTGATCTCATGTCGTGAGGTATAAACGTATGGTGATCAACACTTCACTGACAAAACACTGAAGTCCAAAGAAAAATGTAACAACAAACAGAATAGAAAAGAGACTTTCAGAGAAATAGGCTAAAAAAGAAGCAACAAAACCTGGCAACCCACAAACCACTTTGAGAGATCTCCGTTTGAAGTGGTTTGCTTTGGGGGTATTTTCATGGTTGTTTTTGTGGTGTCCATTCTGTTTGTGCTCTGCTTAATGGTCCCTGAGCCCAAAGGAATCGCACGCCGCACCGCAGCCAAGCCACTTCTATCAGTTCAATCCACTGAACTCTGATTGATTGTTTTTGTCTGTCTTTTTTCCCTCCAATTTCCCTGCCTGCCTTTGATGAAAGTCACCTGAATTCATCTTAACTTGTGCTTCTGAACGGTCTCTTTATACTCAAAAATAAGGTGTTGTGGCTGGTTAGGTGACAGTCGCTGACTGGAGGGGACTTTTGAGAGTAGTTTCCCAGGAAAACCAGACTTTTATCTGATAAATAGTTTTCCGTTTGCCCCACTGGTGCAAAGACGATTGCTCTCTCTCTCTCTCTCTCTCTCTCTCTCTCTCTCTCTCTCTCTCTCTCTCTCTCTCTCTCTCTCTCTCTCTCTCTCTCTCTCTCTCTCTCTCTCTCTCTCTCTCTCTCTCTCTCTCTCTCTCTCTCTCTCTCTCTCTCTCTCTCTCTCTCTCTCTCTCTCTCTCTCTCTCTCTCTCTCTCTCTCTCTCTCTCTCTCTCTCTCTCTCTCTCTCTCTCTCTCTCTCTCTCTCTCTCTCTCTCTCTCTCTCTCTCAATCACCCAGGGCCTCGTGGTGGTTAAAGTGGGATTTAGAGGATGAGCGTTGGAGCTTTTGTTCCAGCAATGCTTTATTGTATCCAGCACCACAGGGTTGGTGGAATCCAGCATCAACACAAGCTTTGCTTTGCCAGGCTTTTTTCCACTTTTTTCCCACCATCCAGCAGAAATGTACAGATTCTTAGCAGCAATCGTCCAGGCTGGATGGCTTAATTACTATTGACGTTCCACTGGCAGTTGTGGTAATTTGCAGAGTGGTCCGCCGGCAGTGGGTTCGGATAAACAGAGCGATGCCGAGTGGCCAAACAAAGACTTGGTGCGTCTCGTTTTGTTTGAGGCAGAAAAATAATGACTCCGTGAACTGCAGGAGCTACTGTTGTATATAGACTGATCAACATCCATCATGTCTACATGGAGACGGGTTGAGGAGAAAGACAAGGAGGCAGAGATAAAGCATTTTGAAACGGCTGACTCTCCTCAGATACCAGGAGTATGCAGTAGTTGAGTATAAGTCCATCACAGCACCATTCCTGACTGCTTACCTCATTCCCTGATAACACTGTGTGCTCGGTGGAGATATTAAAATCTCATATTATCCTCATCCTGCCTTTATCACTAAGCCCTGGGCCGTGCTCCTATTGTTTCCTATGGCAGTGCTTTGGATGAGTTGACCAGCGTCCAGGAAATAGGATCTCTCTCTGATTGATTTGGAGATTACCATTGTGTTCCCATATCTTGATCGCCTCTCCTGGAGCTGAGATTGATTCGGTCTTAATTTTTTTTCAACACTCAAAACCGCAAATAAAGTGACAAGCTGCATTTGTAGTGAATAGTAACTCCCTCTCTGTCTACCTGGCCACTATTTAAAGATGTGTAGGAGGTTCTCTCTCTTACGTCTCTTGACGACATCACAGTGGGGAAACGAAAGCACTGAGCCGGGATTGGCCGACGATAGTCAGGGACCCCCAAAGGACTTACAACCACTTCAAGACGGAGGAAACTGGGGCAATTGTGTTGTCTTACAGTAGCACCACCACCACCAGGAAAACAGTTAGAAGCAAAGGTGACTACAATCAACAACAACAACGAATATGGTGCTGGGTGAAAAGGGAGGCAGCCATCTTACCTGGGGACACAGGCCGAGGACTCCCCCTCGGGGGCCTCTGGGGCCGGGCAGCAGAACTGGTGCAGCACAGTCTGGTTCCTGGGAGATACGAGGGAGAGAAAGGGGAGGGAAAGGACATTAGCGAGGCAGGAGGAATAGTAAGGAGTTTGTTTGAAATTGAATTACTAGAACTGGCATCATCCATATTGAGGGAACCCAAGAGGGTAGAGACAAATCCCTATGGTCTGGGGGGCTTTATCCCTGTTTTAGTAATATTTCTATGGCTTTAACTAATACATGCAATGGAACTGTAACGGAGGTTTCTTTCTCATGTACATACTGTTGAAATGACACTGTTTAAAATGCATTGTAATACAAATACTGTGTTTTACTGTATGGAAGGGGGTTGGAGTATTGCATCGATGAGGAGAGAGTGTTCGTTGGTTCAGCAAACAACCGAGCTAAGCGTGAAAGGAGATGTCCCTTTCACTTTAGCCCCCAAAAAAAGAGCTGCTTCCATTTTGCCCTCTCAACACTAGGTTCACTTCATTTATTGGACATTGTGACACAAAATAGCCTTTTTTACAACTTAATCAACCTCCTGTTGACCTGGCTTACATGGCTGCCGGGCCGTGGTGGCTCGCTTTCCCCCTGCTGGCAGCTGTGGGGCTTGCAGGTACCGAGGAGCGGTCGGACATGTCCAGACGTGTGGTGAACGGGCCAAAGGGCTGGAGGAGGGCCAGACTCTCACAGTGCAGTGAGAGGGAAGAGAGATGGCAGATGTCCCCGACCACGGGCTGCTTGGAGTGGGGCACGTGGCTGCCTCTCCACCTTCTAACCCTCCCCACCTCCACCCATCCTGCCTCCATATAGCCTAGCCAGAGAACATTGGCTAGCATAATGCCATGTGGGGCTCAGCTGGTTAGAGCGTAGAGCTAGCAATGCCAAGGTTGTGGGTTCAGTTCCCGCAGGAAGCACAGTATACTGCTGTCTATCCATCCCTGAGACTGTGTGGTCTCCCACTCCACTCTCCTCTCCCTCTCTCCCCTTGTTCTCCAGCCCAGTCCCACAGACTCTCCATCCCTCCTTCCATCCCCGTGTCCCTGAGAGCCAGAGAGGCATGGTCTGATATGCAGGATGAAGAATTAAATAAATTACTATAACAAAAAAAAGCAGCAGCATTCTCCCATCTCTCTTCTGCCTGGACACGGGACGTGGAGGCAGAGAGCGAGTCCATTTACAGAGCCCAATCCTTTGCTTTGTCCTCTAACTCTCCATATCTCTCTCTCTGTGCCTTTCCATCTCAGTCTCTATTCCCCCTCTCTATCCCTCTCCATCAACCTCTCTAAGGAACGACATTCCCTTGGCTTCCTCTCAGGATCGGTACATGGGGAACAGGAGATCTGGAGACTGGGTAGCTCCTTCAAGGACAGCATTCACTCACCTGTGAGTGGAGAGTGGCCACCTTAGAAAAAGAATGACTAGAATAAAAATATCAATGATATTTATGTGGTAGAGACACACTGTTCTCTTCACTATACCCAAACCCACTACTCATGATGGAAGGTAATGCCTGTCTGTCGGAAAGACGCAATGTTTAGAGTCCAGAGTCCATCATGAACTGTCTGATACTTATCATAAGATAACAAATTGAGAGGACAGAGAGAAAGAGAGAGAGGGTTGAGGAACGGGGTGAACAAAGAGGCTAAGAAAAAGAGGGTGTGATAAAGAGAGAAATGCAGTGATAAAGAGAGAGATACATGGAGATAATTAGAGCGATAGTGAGAGAATGGTGGCTGGAGATGGTGAGATAGAGAATTCATAAAATGAGAGTGAGAGAGAGATATAGAGAGTGAGGGGGAGAGAGAGAGAGAGATATGTGCTCACATACCACTGACCCAATGTTGTTGCTGTATCTCTAGTGGTGGTTCACAGTAGTATAAATCAATGGAAGTGGGTAACAGGCTAATTAATTTCTATTGTTAACTACTCTGCTAATTGATTTCTCTTTAATGACCATGACACAACAGGGTTTTAAGAGGTCGTCAACACTAAAGGGTCACACCGGGGACCAATTACCAGACACACACAGAAGGCAACGTTTACACAGATCATTTGTAATTATTTGTTTATTATTATGACAAACAACCAAAATGGCCACCACAGAGAAGGAGAGAGAGCAGGTTTGTATTGGTGTAGTGTTCTGCTCTCAGATGTCAGCGGTTTCACGGCGATAGCGTCTTCTTCTTCTTCTGTAACTAGAAGATGAGTCGCTGTCCTGCACAAGCTAGTTTGCTCATAAATGTGTTCTCAAGCCCCCTCAAAAAGAGGCATCACATTCTTCCTGTCGGGGGCCAAGTGAAAGAAGGCATTTCCAAGGCATGCATCAAAAGCAACATTAGTCTCAGAGGATGTACCATTTCAATTTTCTCATTAAAAGTTGAACTCTTTGGAATACATTTCAGTGAAGGGTGGGTTTTAGCATACAGAACACCACTCGTCTAACGTTCCCTCTGGCACAGTCTGTTTGAGTGACACTCAATTGTTTTGCCTTTAATGGTTTTCGCTTTGACAGGGAACAGAAAGGAGCTACATTTGGATCTTAATTAATGGTGCTTATAGGTGAGGGGAGACGGGAAAGAGTTGTGGCTGTCTATGAGGAGAGACATCCAGCAGTGTACGGTCACTGAATATAAGAACATATGTTGAGTCAGCGTGATGTCAGCGTGATGTCAGTGTGATGTCAGCGTGATGTCCCAAGAATTGTTGGACAGCTACTTAAGAGAACTATTTGATGACCTTTTCTTAATGATCATCAGAGCTATTCGCTGCCTCTCTCTATCTCTTTTCACTATCTTTCCTCATCTCTGCTTCAGTTTATCTCGCTATGTCAGTCTCTCTCTTTCTCTGTGTCTACCTGTCTGTCTCATTGTCTATCCCTCTGTCTCTCTGTCTCTCTGATCTCTCTGTGGTGTTACCTTTCTCTCATCCTCTAACTCAGTGGTAATTCAAACTTTTTCAGCGAGGACCACATTTTTTTGCCAGAATTTCTGGGTACCCCATTTTTATCCCAACAATTTCTCTCCACCCCACGCCAAATCTAATGACACAACCTCAGCAAATAACAAATGATCTTTCTCAAAAACGTTTGTTTATTGTCCAGTACAATAATCTGTACTATTCATTTTTTGTTCTCCCAAAAAATATTTGTTTTTGTTTAAAAATAATAATAATTGGTGACCCCACTGCAGTTCCCCTGCGACCCCACTAGGGGTGGTGACCCCGACTTTGAATACCACTGCTTTAACTCCAGGCATGCTGTGATTGCATGCAGTTGGTTTGGCCAGGTCTGACCCTTGTATTCTCGGATCTCACTGGGGGGGTCCTGGTCTGACTGGTTTATTCTTGGATCTCACTAGGGGGGTTCTGGTCTGACCCTTGTATTGGATCTCACTAGGGGGGTTCTGGTCTGACCCTTGTATTCTTGGATCTCACTAGGGGGTTTCTGGTCTGACTGGTTTATTCTTGAATCTCACTAGGAGTGTTTCTACAATCAGAACATGACTCACCAACAGCACTATGGCAACCAGCAAGGAACCCATTTTTAAGAGTCCTTGTTTACCTGGGGACACCATTTCAGTGACGGACCTAGGTTCTGTGTCAACAAGACTGATCATTCAGTTGCCCGAATCAGGATATAAGTAGATAAATCTCTCAACCAGGGACAGACGTGGGGCTCTGTATTTATTTAAGGCCCTGCATAACTAGGATGAGGACAACAGGTCAGGTAGTAGCAGGATGGAGTCAATTCAGAAATTAAAGAATGGCATTTTTAGTGAGATCCTTGAATAAGATGTGTTTAATATGACCACACACACACACACACACACACACGACACATGTGAAGATTTGACTTAAATTGAGCGAAAGGAATCTGTTTGTACTAGAGAGGTCTACTTTGCAGCAAGAGAGAGAGGGAGAGAGAGGGAAAGAGAGAGAAAGAGAGAGAGAGAGGGAGAGAGAGAGAGAGAGGGAAAAAGGAAAAAGAGAGACAGTAAACAGTAACCTTGGGAAAATCCTCTGCATTATCATTAACAGCAGACTCGTACATTTCCTCAATGTAAACAATCTACTGAGCAAATTTCAAATTGGCTTTTTACCAAATTACCATACAACAGACCATGCATTCACCCTGCACACCCTAATTAACAACCAAACAAACCAAAACAAAGGCAAAGTCTTCTCATGCTTTGTAGATTTCAAAAAAGCCTTTGACTCAATTTGGCATGAGGGTCTGCTATACAAATTGATGGAAAGTGGTGTTGGGGGTAAAACATTACGACATTACAAAATCCATGTACACAAACAACAAAAACACACACATTTCTTCCCACAGGGCCATGGGGTGAGACAAGGATGCAGCTTAAGCCCCACAATCTTCAACATAAATATCAACTAATTGGTGCGGGCACTAGAATCCGAAGTCAAATGTCTACTGTTTGCTGATGATCTGGTGCTTCTGTCACCAACCAAGGAGGGCCTACAGCAGCACCTAGATATTCTGCACAGATTCTGCCAGACCAGGGCTCTGACAGTAAATCTCAGTAAGACCAAAAATAATGGTGTTCCAAAAAAGTCCAGTTACCAGGACCACAAATACAAATTCCATCTAGACACCATTGCCCTAGAGCACACAAACAACTATACACACCTTGGCCTAAACATCAGAGCCACAGGTAACTTCCACAAAGCTGTGAACGATCTGAGAGACAAGGCAAGAAGGGCCTTCTATGCCATCAAAAGGAACATAACATTCAACATATCAATTAGGATCTGGCTAAAAAATACTTGAATCAGTCATAGAGACCATTGCCCTTTATGGTTGTGAGGTCTGGGGTCCGCTCACCAACCAAGATTTCACAAAATGGGACAAACACCAGATTGAGACTCTGCATGCAGAATTCTGACAAAATATCCTCTGTGTACAACGTAGAACACCAAATAATGCATGCAGAGCAGAATTAGGCCGATACCCGCTAATTATCAAAATCCAGAAAAGAGCCATTAAATTCTACAACCACCTAAAATGAAGCGATTCCCAAACATTCCATAACAAAGCCATCACCTACAGAGAGATGAACCTGGAGAAGAGTCCCCTAAACAAGCTAGTCCTGGGGCTCTGTTCACAAACACAAACACACCCCACAGAGCCTCAGGACAGCAGCACAATTAGACCCAATCAAATCATGAGAAAACAAAAAGATAATTAGTTGACCCATTGGAAAGAATTAACAAAAAAAACAGAGCAAACTAGAATGCTTTTTGGCACTAAACAGAGAGCACACAGTGGCAGAATACCTGACCACTGTGACTGACCCAAAGTTAAGGAAAGCTTTGACTATGTACAGACTCAGTGAGCATAGCCTTACTATTGAGAAAGGCTGCCGTAGGCAGACATGGCTCTCAAGAGAAGACAGGCTATGTTCACACTGCCCACAAAATGAGGTGGAAACGGAGCTGCACTTTCTAACCTCCTGTCCAATGTATGACCATATTAGAGACACATATTTCCCTCAGATTACACAGATCAACAAAGAATTTGAAAACATATCTACTGGGTGAAATTCCACAGTGTGCAATCACAGCAGCAAGATTTGTGACCTGTTGCCATAAGAAAAGGGCAACCAGTGAAGAACCAACACCATTGTAAATACAACCCATATTTATGCTTATTTATTTTCCCGTGTGTACCCTTAACCATTTGTACATCGTTACAACACTGTATATATACGTAATATGACATGTGTGATGTCTTTATTGTTTTGAAACTTCTGTATGTGTAATGTTTACCATAAATTTTTATTGTCTATTTCACTTTTGTATGTGTGATATCTACTGTTAATATATAAAGTGAAATAAACAATAAAAATTATCTACCTTACTTGCTTTGGCAATGTTAACACATGTTACCCATGCCAATAAAGCCCCTTGAATTGAATTGAATTGAGAGAGAGAGAGAGAGAGAGAGAGAGAGAGAGAGAGAGAGAGAGAGAGAGAGAAAGGCAGAGAGAGAGAAAGGCAGAGAGAGAGAGAGAGAAAGGCAGAGAGAGAGAGAGAAAGGCAGAGAGAGAGAGAGAGAGAGAGAGAAAGTCAGAGACAATTTGCTTGTCAGGCAAACCTTGGCAAAGTGACCTTGAAAAAGACTTACATACCCACCACATTGACAGGTTTTGGACATTGATTTGACTGCACATGCTCAACGATTTAGATTTCCTGTTGAATTGCTTCGATAAAATAAATGTGTGATGAATTAAAGACTGCCTTGTAATGTCAAGGACAGGTGAACAAAGAAACAGTGTTTTCATGGCAATGCTGAGAAAAAGCACAGGAAATAAACTAGCACGGTGTCGGGGGCTTACAAAGTGTTAACAAGCTGAAGGTGACTGATTATCTAAAACTCCCAGTAGTGTTTCTTGGCTGACTCCAAAAGTCTCTAATCATATCTTCATGTTGGCTAGGGCTCTATTATGGAACCCTATCATTGTGTTTATCCCAGTTTAGCCTGGGCTTTCTGAGAGCCACAATGGGAGTTACACACCACTTAAATCCGCCGGCGGGGCTACCGTCCAAACGTGTGTGTGAGTGTGTGTGTTTCCATTAAGCATATCTCACTGTCCGTCGAGTGGATTGCTTGGGAAACATTGCCATGAACCGAGCCTGAGATCCCTGCGGGATGAGCACTCCACAAAGCCTTGGCCTCACACTCACACACTTACACGCTCTCGCTCCCACACAGACACTTTCACCACATCACACACACAAACACACACCAAATTAATAAATTAAGCCTCCTTGAAAGGTTTGTGTCAGCATGGACTCTGGGGCAGTCCCAGGCGGCTTAGCTATGCCCACTGCAGGAGAGAGACGTGAAAGAGAGGGAGAGAGAGAGAGAGCGAGAACGAGAAAGAAAGAAAGAAAGAGCGAGCGACAGAGACAGAGAGAGAGAGAGAGAGAGAGAGAGAGAGAGAGAGAGAGAGAGAGAGAGAGAGAGAGAGAGAGAGAGAGAGAGAGAGAGAGAGAGAGACAGAGAAAGAGAGAAAGCGAGACAGAGAGGGAGCGATTGATCCACGGAGGGAGAAAAATGGTGCAATGTCTTTTGCACTCAAGCTGTGCTGCTAAAGATGTGAGGTTGATCTGTGGGGTTTTCACAGTCCTGCTGAAACTTTGACATCTGCTGCGTTCACTGTTACTGAGCAGTTTTATCAACCGTTACCTATCAAGCAGCGGTATCTGCTGTGCCAACGAGCGAAGAGCTGGCGGTGGGTCAATTCCTGGGCATTTCAATCTCTAAATCAACACATTGTTGTGAAACATCACTAGAGCATATTATTTTGGTTTTGTGGATCTGCGATACGAGTCAACACAAAAAGCTTTGTAATTGTGTTTACTACTGTTTTATTTGGGTTGTTTTGCTATTGTTGCTGTTTCAAAGAATATCAGTATCTAGAACCACAGGCATCATGCAGGGTGATTGTGTAAGAAACCGCCAATTTCCAAGAAGTGAACACGCAACACACACACACACACACACACACACATTGGGTTGTGTGGATAAAGTGCACATCTGTCAGGCAGAGAGGAAAGACATGGGGAGGACAAAGTAACGCAGGATGACGAAGGACAAAAGCTGAGGGTGATTAGGAGGGGAGGAGAAGAAAGAGGTGGATGAGGAAGAGATAAGGAGGGGAGGAGAAGAAAGAGGTGGATGAGGAAGAGATAAGGAGGGGAGGAGAAGAAAGAGGTGGATGAGGAAGAGATAAGGAGGGGAGGAGAAGAAAGAGGTGGATGAGGAAGAGATACGGAGGGGAGGAGGAGAAAGAGGTGGATGAGGAAGAGATAAGGAGGGGAGGAGAAGAAAGAGGTGGATGAGGAAGAGATAAGGAGGGGAGGAGAAGAAAGAGGTGGATGAGGAAGAGGTGGATGGATGAGGAAGAGGTGGATGAGGAAGAGATAAGGAGGAGGAGAAGAAAGAGGTGGATGAGGAAGAGATAAGGAGGGGAGGAGAAGAAAGAGGTGGATGAGGAAGAGATAAGGAGGGGAGGAGAAGAAAGAGGTGGATGAGGAAGAGATAAGGAGGGGAGGAGAAGAAAGAGGTGGATGAGGAAGAGATGATGGGAGGAGAGAAGAAAGAGGTGGATGAGGAAGAGATAAGGAGGGGAGGGAAGAAAGAGGTGGATGAGGAAGAGATAAGGAGGGGAGGAGGAGAAAGGGTGGATGAGGAAGATGATAAGGAGGGGGAGGAGAGATGATGATGGACCAAGGAGCAGGGGACAGGAGCAGGGGGCCTGACAGCGGGTTCTAATGATAACCAGGGAGCAGGGGGCCTGACAGGCGGGTTCTGATGATGTAACCAGGGAGCAGGGGCCTGACAGGTGGGGATGATGTAACCAGGGAGCAGGGGGCCTGACATGCGGGTTCTGATGATGTAACCAGGGAGAGGGGGCCTGACAGGCGGGATGATGTAACCAGGGAGCAGGGGGCCTGACATGCGGGGATGATGTAACCAGGGAGCAGGGGGCCTGACAGGCGGGATGATGTAACCAGGGAGCAGGGGGCCTGACAGGCGGGTTCTGATGATGCAACCAGGGAGCAGGGGGCCTGACAGGCGGGTTCTGATGATGTAACCAGGGAGCAGGGGGCCTGACATGCGGGCTCTGATGATGTAACCAGGGAGCAGGGGGCCTGACAGGCGGGTTCTGATGATGTAACCAGGGAGCAGGGGGCCTGACATGCGGGTTCTAATGATGTAACCAGGGAGCAGGGGCCTGACAGGCGGGTTCTAATGTAACCAGGGAGCAGGGGGCCTGACAGACGGGCTCTGATGATGTAACCAGGGAGCAGGGGGCCTGACAGGCGGGTTCTAATGATGTAACCAGGGAGCAGGTGGCCTGACATGCGGGTTCTGATGATGTAACCAGGGAGCAGGGGGCCTGACAGGCGGGTTCTAATGATGTAACCAGGGAGCAGGGGGCCTGACAGGCGGGTTCTAATGATGTAACCAGGGAGCAGGGGGCCTGACATGCAGGATCTAATGATGTAACCAGGGAGCAGGGGGCCTGACAGGCGGGTTCTAATGATGTAACCAGGGAGCAGGGGGCCTGACATGCGGGCTGTAAGGATGTAACCAGGGAGCAGGGGACCTGACAGGCGGATTCTAATGATGTAACCAGGGAGCAGGGGGCCTGACAGGCGGGTTCTAATGATGTAACCAGGGAGCAGGGGGCCTGACAGGCGGGTTCTGATGATGTAACCAGGGATAAGGACCTGACATGGGGGCTGTAATGATGTGACCAGGGACAGGGGGGCGGGTTCTGATGATGTAACCAGGGAGCAGGGGCCTGACAGGCGGTTCTGATGATGTAACCAGGGAGCAGGGGGCCTGACAGGCGGGTTCTAATGATGTAACCAGGGAGCAGGGGCCTGACAGGCGGGCTCTGATGATGTAACCAGGGAGCAGGGGCCTGACAGGCGGGGATGATGTAACCAGGGAGCAGGGGGCCTGGCGGGAATGATGTAACCAGGGAGCAGGGGGCCTGACAGGCGGGTTCTAATGTAACCAGGGAGCAGGGGGCCTGACATGCGGGTTCTGATGATGTAACCAGGGAGCAGGGGGCCTGACAGGCGGGTTCTAATGATGTAACCAGGGAGCAGGCGGGCCTGACAGGGCGGGTTCTGATGATGTAACCAGGGAGCAGGGGGCCTGATGATGTAACCAGGGGCAGGGGGCCTGACAGGCGGGTTCTAATGATGTAACCAGGGAGCAGGGGGCCTGACATGCGGGTTCTAATGATGTAACCAGGGAGCAGGGGCCTGACAGGCGGGTTCTAATGTAACCAGGGAGCAGGGGGCCTGACATGCGGGCTCTGATGATGTAACCAGGGAGCAGGGGGCCTGACAGGTGGGTTCTAATGATGTAACCAGGGAGCAGGGGGCCTGACATGCGGGTTCTGATGATGTAACCAGGGAGCAGGGGGCCTGACAGGTGGGTTCTAATGATGTAACCGGGGAGCAGGGGGCCTGACATGCGGGTTCTGATGATGTAACCAGGGAGCAGGGGGCCTGACATGCGGGTTCTACTGATGTAACCAGGGAGCAAGGGGGCCTGGCAGGCGGGTTCTGATAATGTAACCAGGGAGCAGGGGGCCTGACAGGCGGGTTCTAATGATGTAACCAGGGAGCAGGGGCCTGACATGGGGGCTGTAATGATGTAACCAGGGAGCAGGGGGCCTGACAGGCGGGTTCTGATGATGTAACCAGGGAGCAGGGGCCTGACAGGCGGGTTCTGATGATGTCACCAGGGAGCAGGGGGCCTGACATGCGGGTTCTAATGATGTAACCAGGGAGCAGGGGGCCTGACAGGCGGGTTCTGATGATGTAACCAGGGAGCAGGGGGCCTGACAGGCGGGTTCTGATGATGTAACCAGGGAGCAGGGGGCCTGACATGTGGGTTCTGATGATGTAACCAGGGAGCAGGGGCCTGACAGGCGGGTTCTGATGATGTAACCAGGGAGCAGGGGGCCTGACATGCGGGTTCTGATGATGTAACCAGGGAGCAGGGGCCTGACAGGCGGGTTCTGATGATGTAACCAGGGAGCAGGGGGCCTGACAGGCGGGTTCTGATGATGTAACCAGGGAGCAGGGGGCCTGACATGCGGGCTCTGATGATGTAACCAGGGAGCAGGGGGCCTGACAGGCGGGTTCTGATGATGTAACCAGGGAGCAGGGGGCCTGACATGCGGGTTCTGATGATGTAACCAGGGAGCAGGGGCCTGACAGGCGGGTTCTAATGTAACCAGGGAGCAGGGGGCCTGACAGACGGGCTCTGATGATGTAACCAGGGAGCAGGGGGCCTGACAGGCAGGTTCTAATGATGTAACCAGGGAGCAGGTGGCCTGACATGCGGGCTCTGATGATGTAACCAGGGAGCAGGGGGCCTGACAGGCGGGTTCTGATGATGTAACCAGGGAGCAGGGGGCCTGACAGGCGGGTTCTAATGATGTAACCAGGGAGCAGGGGCCTGACAGGGGGTTCTAATGATGTAACCAGGGAGCAGGGGCCTGACATGCGGGCTCTGATGATGTAACCAGGGAGCAGGGGGCCTGACAGGCGGGTTCTGATGATGTAACCAGGGAGCAGGGGGCCTGACAGGCGGGTTCTAATGACGTAACCAGGGAGCAGGTGGCCTGACAGGCAGGTTCTAATGATGTAACCAGGGAGCAGGGGGCCTGACATGGGGGCTGATGATGTAACCAGGGGAGGGGCCTGACAGGCGGGTTCTGCATGGGGCCTAACCAGGGACAGGGGGCCTGACAGGCGGGTTCTAATGATGTAACCAGGGAGCAGGGGGCCTGACATGTAACCAGGGGCAGGGGTTCTAATGATGTAACCAGGGAGCAGGGGCCTGACAGGCGGGTTCTAATGATGTAACCAGGGAGCAGGGGGCCTGACATGCGGGTTCTAATGATGTAACCAGGGAGCAGGGGGCCTGACAGGCGGGTTCTGATGATGTAACCAGGGAGCAGGGGGCCTGACAGGCGGGTTCTGATGATAACCAGGGAGCAGGGGGCCTGACAGACGGGTTCTAATGATGTAACCAGGGAGCAGGGGGCCTGACATGCGGGCTCTGATGATGTAACCAGGGAGCAGGGGGCCTGACAGGCGGGTTCTATGATGTAACCAGGGAGCAGGGGGCCTGACATGCGGGTTCTAATGATGTAAACCTGATGATGTAACCAGGGAGCAGGGGGCCTGACAGGTGGGTTCTAATGATGTAACCAGGGAGCAGGTGGCCTGACATGCGGGTTCTGATGATGTAACCAGGGAGCAGGGGGCCTGACAGGCGGGTTCTAATGATGTAACCAGGGAGCAGGTGGCCTGACAGGCGGGTTCTAATGATGTAACCAGGGAGCAGGGGGCCTGACAGGTGGGTTCTAATGATGTAACCAGGGAGCAGGGGCCTGACAGGCGGATTCTAATGATGTAACCAGGGAGCAGGGGGCCTGACAGGCGGGTTCTACTGATGTAACCAGGGAGCAGGGGGCCTGACAGGTGGGTTCTAATGATGTAACCAGGGAGCAGGTGGCCTGACATGCGGGCTCTGATGATGTAACCAGGGAGCAGGGGGCCTGACAGGCGGGTTCTGATGATGTAACCAGGGAGCAGGGGGCCTGACAGGCGGGCTCTGATGATGTAACCAGGGAGCAGGGGGCCTGACATGCAGACTCTGATGATGTAAGAGTGCAGAGGAGAAGCAGTGAGAGTTAAGGTCAGAGAGCTGAGTGTGCATGCATACGCAGGCAACACGCCATCATGACCACATGGATGACACGGACCACCGGTTCTATGGGTTAGTCATTATTATGTACAGAGGGCCCTGTTCATAAGGGCAGGCAATGGAAAATGTTTCAAACATTTTGCAACAGAAACAGAAAATGTGATTTTGAGTCCCTCCCTATTTCTAGTCCATTTTATTGTGTTTGGTGCAGAAGCATATTAACACAACCCTGCTGATGGCATAAAGCCACAACATTTGTTTTACCTCGGCACCTTGCACTGTTTGGGTTGAATGTCAAGTATGAAACTAAATTAAGGAAATATCATTCAATCTCTGTGTTTCTATATGCATGAGTGTGATTAGCTGTCCTCATCATCAGTCCTCATCATCAGCTCCCTTGTCTAGAGAAATTCCTATATGATGGTTGTGTGTATGATGGTTGAGTGTATGATGGTTGAGTGTATGATGGTTGTGTGTATGATGGTTGAGTGTATGATGGTTGAGTGTATGATGGTTGAGTGTATGATGGTTGAGTGTATGATGGTTGAGTGTATGATGGTTGAGTGTATGATGGTTGAGTGTATGATGGTTGAGTGTATGATGGTTGAGTGTATGATGGTTGAGTGTATGATGGTTGTGTGTACGATGGTTGTGTGTACGATGGTTGAGTGTACGATGGTTGAGTGAATGATGGTTGAGTGGATGATGGTTGAGTGGATGATGGTTGAGTGGATGTGTGTGTGTGGATGTGTCGGCCGGCACAGAAAGAAAGAGAGGGATAGAGAAAAGAGAGAGAGAGAGAGAGAGAGAGAGAGAGAGAGAGAGAGAGAGAGAGAAAGAGAGAAACCAATTGGACGTGGTCTGTCTACTTTCATCACCTAT
The DNA here is from genome assembly GCF_036934945.1 of Oncorhynchus masou masou. Classification (NCBI taxonomy): domain Eukaryota; kingdom Metazoa; phylum Chordata; class Actinopteri; order Salmoniformes; family Salmonidae; genus Oncorhynchus; species Oncorhynchus masou. Next base: position 329,258 of record NW_027013576.1, on the reverse strand, counting down.
GCTATACCCTGTAGCCTGCCAGAGATGGATTGGCCCATATGTCTTGGTCAGAAATATAATATGACCTGGATTTCCTAGGAGAGGGCGAGCAGGCGGATACAGAATGTGCAGTTAATATGGAGATGATCTGATATAGCCAGAGCGTGGATCAGATATAATTACAGTGGGGCGGACAAATGAGCACAGCTCGTGAATAATGTGAAAACCAAACACAGCCCATTCCAACTGACAGTATGAGTACACTGTATTTGTATTTTTACCTTTTACTCTTATCCAGAGCAACTTACAGTACTGAGTGCATACATTTTCAAAGGAATTGTACTGGTCCCCCTTTGGGAATCAAACCCACAACCCTGGCATTGCAAGCACCAAGATGTACCAACTGACCTACATCAGGGAGAATAAGAAAACACAATATATAGCAGAAAGCAAAACGCAACTGCGTATCCCTCACCACTCACCAAACACCTCACACATTGCGCCAAGCAACGCAAGGTAAGAAACAATGAGATAGGTCCTAGATCTAGTAACATGAGCCAACAGCATCCACCTAAACACAAACACACAGACACAGCTGGGAATTTGCTTCCACTTGTCCAATAGACTCCTATACACTCCCACCCCTCTTTAGCTGTTTACTGGTTGTCCCTAGTATTGGGAGCTGTCCATGGAACTGAAATGTATATTCATCAATGGTAAACTAAGCTGAGTTCACACACACAGACACACACAGACAAAGAACAATGTCAGTTGTCAGTGTAGGGACTGGGAGTTCTAAGCCATGGGGGATATAATATGGGATCTCTGGGCAGATGGGCATCCAAGCATTACTCCCATCCCAGATTCATGTGATTAACCTCAAACGTCCCCATTTTCTGACGCAGAAAGGTCAGGATGATTAAACCCCAATCTGGAAGGTGAGGCTGTCGCAGAACTGGGTCATATTCATTCTGCATCAAATGGAGGAAAACTGACTGAAACAGGGAAGGACTATATGGACTTGTCCAGTAAAAAGAAAATGCATGTTTCTGTTTTCCATTGAAATATATATTTTTTAATGCTTTGCTACGGTGTGCCCTAATGAATCCAACCCTGGTGTACTGGATGACAAACATTGCTTGACGTCTGATCTAGAGGTCGACCGATTAATCGGAATGGCCGATTAATTGGGGCCGATTTCAAGTTTTCATAACAATCGCAAATTGGTATTTTTGGACACCGATTTTGCAGATTTTTTTATATTTATTTTTTTACACTTTTATTTCATCTTTATTGAACTAGGCAAGTCAGTTAAGAACACATTCTTATTTTCAATGACGGCCTAGGAACGGTGGGTTAACTGCCTCGTTCAAGGGCAGAAAGACAGATTTTCACCTTGTCAGCTCGGGGGATTCAATCTTGCAACCTTACAGTTAACTAGTCCAACGCAATAACGACCTGCCTCTCTCTCGTTGCACTCCACAAGGAGACTGCCTGTTACGCGAATGCAGTAAGCCAAGGTAAGTTGCTAGCGAGCATTAAACTTATCTTATAAAAAACAATCAATCAATCATAATCACTAGTTAACTACACATGGTTCATGATATTACTAGATATTCCAGGATAAATTGATTTTATTGATGTATTATATTAAGTTAAAATAACTGTGCATTCAGTATTGTTGTAATTGTCATTATTACAAATAAAACATTTAAAAATCGTCCGATTAATCGGTAACGGCTTGATTTCCATATGACCTCTAAGGAGGACGCTAAAGAGAGGGTATATTTCAATAGACTTAACAAGTGGCTTCCTCTCCTCGTCTCCTTTCCTCCCTCTGCTCTTTAAAAGGCCAAAGTAATAGAATGCCCTCTAGAAATGTGATTACTCCTGTCCAGTTCTTTAGCGGCACTGCATATAGATTAAAGGAAACAAAAAAGGAAACAAGGAGAGGAAGTCAATTCAGACTATTGAGATGCACCCCCAGTGAATGCCAACCAAACTGGAGTGACACCAAAAGACAGCAGGTGATTTTCTATTAGCATTTCTCATAATTACATATCCATCTCTTGGCAACGCTTTACTTACCGCTGATTGCTCATCACTGCTCATTTGCATACGCTATCTGGAGCGCATCGATTAGATGGGTGTTTATTTTACTGGAGCTCTAAAGGAGAAAGTCATCCGGCATGTCAACTTTGTCACAGGAATAACAACGAAGTCTGGTTAGACTATTCAAATTCAAAACATGTCTTTGAAAGTAAATTCCTCTCCGTATGTATTTGGACAGTGAAGCTCATATTTGGCTCTGTACTTCAGCATTTTGGATTTGAGATCAAATGGTTTATATGAGGTGACATTGCGGAATGCCACCTCATATTTGATGGTATTTTCATGCATATCTGTTTAACTGTTTAGAAATGAAGGCACTTTGTGTATTTAGTCCCTACATTTGGAGAAGTATTTGGAGAAATTCACTTATTAAAGTAGTCAAAGGTTTTCTATGTTTACAGTGTCTTCAGAAAGTATTCAAACCCTTTGACATTTTCCACATTTTGTTGCTACAGCCTGAATTTAAAATGGATCAAATGTAGATGTTGTGTCACATTATATCTCGTAATGTCAAAGTGGAATTGTGTTTTCTTTTCTATTTTACAAATGAATTAAAAATCAAAAGCTGAAATGTCTTGAGACAATAAGTATTAAAACCTAATTAGGTTCAGGAGTAAGAATGTGCTTAACAAGTCATATAATATGATGCATGGACTCTTGTGTGCAATAATAGTGTTTAACATGATTTTTGAATGACTACCTCATCTCTGTACCCCACAGATACCTATCTGTAAGGTCCCTCAGACGAGCAGTGAATTTTAAACACAGATTCAACCCCAAAGACCAGAAAGGTTTTCTAATTCCTCACAAAAAGGGCACATATTGGTTGATGGGTAAAAATTGACATTGAATATCCCTTTGAGCATGGTGAAGTTATTAATCACACTTTGGATGATGTATCAGTACACCTGTCACTACCAAGGTACAGGCGTCCTTCATAACTCAGTTGATGGACAGGAAGGAAACCGCTCAGGGATTTCACCATGAGGCCAATGGGGACTTTAAAGCAGTTATAGAGTTTAATGGCTTTGATAGGAGAAAACTGAGGATTGATCAACAATATTGTAGTTCCTCCACAATACTAATCTAAATGTTTGGAGTACAAAGCGTTATGTCTGGGGCAAATCCAACACAACACATCATTGAGTACCACTCTTCATAGTTTCAAGCATGGTGGTGGCCTTATCATGTTATGGGTATGCTTGTCATTGGCAAGGACAAGGGAGTTTTTTAGGATAAAAAGAAGCGGAATAGAGCTAAGCACAGGAAAAATCCTAGAGGAAAACCTGGTTCAGTCTGCTTTCCAATGGACACTGGGAGATAAATTCACATTTCAGTAGGACAATAACCTAAAACACAAGGCCAAATAAACACTGGAGATGACAATGAATATTCCTGAGTGGCCTAGTTACAGTTTTGACTTAAATCGTCTTGAAAATTTATGGCAAAACTTGAAAATGGCTGTTTAGCAGTGATTAACAACCAACTTGACAGAGCTTGAATAATACATTTAAAAAATAATGTGCAAATATTGTACAATTCAGGTGTGCAAAGCTCTTAGAGACTAACCCAGAAAGACTCACAGCTGTAATCACTGCGAAAGGTGATTCTAACATACAGGTATATTTATTTTGCAATCAAGATATATTCGTTTTTTTTCATTTTTCATTATATTTTAGGTTTGTTGACCAAAAAATCCCACCTTGTAATATAAAGTAAAGGGGTGTGAATATTTTCTGAAGGCACTGTAGTTTAATATGAAACATTTGATCTCATATGGAGTATAGAGTCAAATAAAAAATACACTACATACACTAAAGTATGTGGAAACCCCTTCAAATAAGTGGATTTGGATATTTCAGCCACACCCGCTGCTGGCAGGTGTATAAAATCCAGCACACCGCCATTCAATCTCCATACATAGACAAACATTGGCAGTAGAATGGCCGTACTGAAGTGACTTTCAACGTAGCATCGTCATAGGATGCCACCTTTCCAACAAGTCAGTTGGTCAAATTTCTACCCTGCTCGAGCTGCCACGGTCAACTGTGAGTGCTGTAATTGTGAAATGGAAACGTCTAGGAGCAACAACGGCTCAGTCGCAAAGTGGTAGGCCACACAAGCTCATGGAACGGGAACGCCGAGTGCTGAGGCACGTAGCGCATAAAAATCAACTGTCCTCAGTTACAACACTCACTACTGAGTTCCAAACTGCTTCTGGAAGCAACGTCAGCACAGAGAACATGAAATGGGTTTCCATGGTCGAGCAGCCGCACACAACGCTAAGATTTCCATGCGCAACACCAAGCCTCGGCTGTAGTGGTGTAAAGCGTCCTTCCATTGGACTCTGGAGTGATGAATCAGGCTTCTGGCAGTCTGATGGCCCGAATGCATAGTGACAACTTTAAGAGGAATAATGGTCGGGTGCTGTTTTTCATGGTTCGGCCTTTAGTTCCAGTGAAGGGAAATCGTAATGCTACAGCATACAATGACATTCTAGACCAGTGGTTCCCAAACTTTTCATAGTCCCGTACCACTTTAAACATTCAACCTCCAGCTGCGTACCCCCTCTAGCACCAGGGTCAGCACACTCTCAAATGTTATTTTTTTGCCATTATTGTAAGCCTGCCACACACACACACACTATACAATAGATTTATTAAACATAAGAATTAGTGTTTTGTCACAACCCGGCTCGTGGGAAGTGACAAAGAGCTCTTGTAGGACCACAACTAATAATATAATAATAATCAATAATTGTTCTCTTTATTTAAACCATCTTACATTTAAAACCTTATTTGTTCAGCAAAAACGTTGAATTTCTCACCACAGGTGTGCTTGAAAGGATGCACATAACTCTGCAATGTTGGGTTGCATTGGAGAAAGCCTCAGTCTTAAATCATTTTCCACACACAGTTTGTGCCTGTATTTAGTTTTCATGCTAGTGAGGGCCGAGAATCCACACTCACATAGATACGGGGTTGCAAAGGGCATCAGTGTCTTAACAGAGCGATTTGCCAAGGCAGGATACTCTCAGCACAGCCCTATCCAGAAATGTGGCAGTGGCTTCTGATTAAATTACATTTTCACAGAACCACTTGTTGCAATTTCGATGAGGCTCTCTTGTTCAGACATCGGCAAGTGGACTGGAGGCAGGGCATGAAAGGGATAACGAATCCAGTTGTTTGTGTGGACCATTTCAGGTAAGTACCTGCATAATTGCACACCCAGCTCACTCAGGTGCTTCGCTATATTACATTTGACATTGTCTGTAAGCTTGAGTTAATTTGCACACAAAACATCATACAATGATGGAAAGACCTGTGTGTTGTCCTTGTTAATGCAGACAGAGAAGAGCTCCAACTTAATCATAGCCTCAATTCTGTCCCGCACATTGAATATAGTTGTGGAGTCTCTGTAATCCTGAAAAGCATCACCCAGATAGGCCAGTCGTGTGAGAAACTCGTCATCCTGCAAGCGGTCAGACAAGTGAAAATTATGGTCAGTAAAGAAAACTTTAAGCTCGTCTCTCAATTAAAAAAAAAGTCTCAATACTTTTCCCCTTGATAACCAGCACACTTCTATATGTTGTAAAAGCATTACATGGTCGCTGCCCATATCATTGCATAATGCAGAAAATATACGAGTGTTCAGGGGCCTTGCTTTAACCAAGTAAACCATTTTCACTGTAGTGTCCAAAACGTCTTTCAAGCTGTCAGGCATTCCCTTGGCAGCAAGAGCCTCTCTGTGGATGCTGCAGTGAACCCATGTGGCGTCGGGAGCAACTGCTTGCAAGCGCGTTACCACTCCACTATGTCTCCCTGTCATGGCTTTTGTGCCATAAGTACAGATACCAACACATCTTGACCACCATATGATGTCACAAAGTTGTCCAGTTCTTTAAAAATATCTTGTCATGTTAAACTGGTTTACAGTGGTTTGCAGAAGAGGATGTCTTCCTTAATTGACCCCCCATAAAAGGACATTTTACAGGAGCTGTGCCAGGCCCTCCAGGTCTGTTGACTCATCCAGCTGTGACATATAGAATTCACTGGCCTGTATGCGAAGCAGTAACTGTTTCAAAACATCTCCTGCCATGTCACTGATGCGTCATGAAACAGTGTTGTTTGATGAAGTCATTGTCTGTATAGTTTTTGGGGCCTTTTCCCCCAGCATTGTCCCATCCATATCCGTGGCAGCAGGAAGACTTAAGTCCTCCACAATAGTATGGGGCTTGCCTATCCCAGCCACTCGGTAGCTCACCATATAAGATGCTTCTAGCACCTTCTTATTAATGATATCTGTTGCTTTAATACACGTCTTACTATTCGAAAGTCCTCTTTATTCTCGCTCATGTTTCTTTTCTAAATGTCTTCGCAAGAGTTAAGGTTTCCCAGAAGAGAGTAACGGTTAATGTGATTGGATGTTAATTATTTGACTAGGCTACCTGTATTTGACATTGTGTTGTTATTTCGCTGAACACTAGATGGTTTCATTTTATTTTTGGCAGTGAAACGAGACTACTCAGGCGAGAAAAAAAGCTCACACAAATGTCTAGCCCCTTTGGAAAATATAAATGTACTGTTTGAAAATGTGAAGAAATTGTTATTATTATTTTTTAAATGTGAATCACATTTTTATTTGGCGTACCCCCGGCGGCATTGCGTACCCCAGTTTGGGAACACCTGAATTAGACGATTCTGTGCTGGCAACTTGTGGCAACAATTTGGGGAAGGCCCTTTCCTGTTTCACCATGACAATGCCCCCGTGCACAAAGCGAGGTCCATACAGAAATGGTTTGTCGAGATCAGTGTGGAAGAACTTGACTGGCTTGCACAGAGCCCTGACCTCTACCCAATCGAACACCTTTGGGATGAATTGGAACGTCGACTGCGAACCATGCCTTATTGGCCAACATCAGTGCCCGACCTCACTAATTTTCTTGTGGCTGAATGGAAGCAAATCCCTTCAGCTATGTTCCAACATCTAGTGAATCTCTTCAGCTATGTTCCAACATCTAGTGGAAAGCCTTCCCAGAAGAGTGGAGGCTGTTATAGCTGCAAAGGGGGGACCAACTCCATATTAATGCCCATGATTTTGGAATGAGATGTTCGACGAGCAGTTGTCCACATACTTTTGGTCATGTAGTGTTTTAGCATCACTGTTCAAATACATATGTGTGGGGCGGCAGGGTAGCCTAGTGGTAAGATCGTTGGACTAGTAACCGGAAGGTTGCAAGTTCATACCCCCGAGCTGACAAGGTACAAATCTGTCGTTCTTCCTCTGAACAGGCAGTTAACCCACTGTTCCAATGCCGTCATTAAAAATAAGAATTTGTTCTTAACAGACTTGCCTGATTAAATAAATAAATATGGAGGGGAGTGTATGTTTTTGTTGCTTTAATTTGACAGGGAAGAATTAGAAGGGGAGACAGGAAAGGTTGCTTTCTGCTGGGAGTGTTTCACTGGACCATGCAAACGCCACAGGCTATTCAAATTCTAACCACACCTCGGATGTGACTGAGTTATATAGCCATATATGTGACTGAGTTATAAAGCCATAGATGTGACTGAGTTATATAGCCATATATGTGACTGAGTTATAAAGCCAGTTATAAAGCCATAGATGTGACTGAGTTATAAAGCCATAGATGTGACTGAGTTATATAGCCATAGATGTGACTGAGTTATATAGCCATATATGTGACTGAGTTATAAAGCCATATATGTGACTGAGTTATATAGCCATAGATGTGACTGAGTTATATAGCCATAGATGTGACTGAGTTATAAAGCCATATATGTGACTGAGTTATAAAGCCATAGATGTGACTGAGTTATATAGCCATAGATGTGACTGAGTTATATAGCCATAGATGTGACTGAGTTATAATAGCCATATATGTGACTGAGTTATATAGCCATATATGTGACTGAGTTATATAGCCATAGATGTGACTGAGTTATAAAGCCATAGATGTGACTGAGTTATATAGCCATAGATGTGACTGAGTTATATAGCCATATATATAAATGGGATACAGTCCAGACTATAAATGGGTTACAGACTAGACTATAAATGTGTTACAGGCTAGAATATAAATGGGTTAGCTACAGTTAGTGGTCTCTGGCAGGGTCTAGACAAGCTACAGTCTGTGGTCTCTGGCAGGGTCTAGACTAGCTACAGTCAGTGATCTCTGGCAGAGCCTAGTCTAGTCACAGTCAGTGGTCTCTGTCAGGGTCTAGACTAGCTACAGTCAGTGGTCTCTGGCAGGGTCTAGTCTAGTCACAGTCAGTGATCTCTGGCAGGGTCTAGACTAGCTACAGTCAGTGGTCTCTGTCAGGGTCTAGTCTAGTCACAGTCAGTGGTCTCTGGCAGGGTCTAGGCTAGTCACAGTCAGTGATCTCTGGCAGGGTCTAGACTAGCTACAGTCAGTGGTCTCTGTCAGGGTCTAGTCTAGTCACAGTCAGTGGTCTCTGGCAGGGTCTAGACTAGTCACAGTCAGTGGTCTCTGGCAGGGTCTAGACAAGCTAGAGTCAGTGGTCTCTGGCAGGGTCTAGTCTAGCACAGTCAGTGGTCTCAGAGGGTCTAGTCAAAGTTATAAAGCCATAGATGTGACTGAGTTATATAGCCATATATGTGACTGAGTTATATAGCCATATATGTGACAGTTATATGGTCTCTGGCAGGTTATAAAGCCATAGATGTGACTGAGTTATATCACAGTCAGACTATAAATGGTTACAGACTAGACTATAAATGTGTTACAGGATAGAATATAAATGGGTTAGCTACAGTTAGTGGTCTCTGGCAGGGTCTAGTCTAGTCACAGTCAGTGGTCTCTGTCAGGGTCTAGTCTCGTCACAGTCAGTGGTCTCTGGCAGGGTCTAGGCTAGTCACAGTCAGTGGTCTCTGGCAGGGGTCTAGACTAGTCTCTAGTCACAGTCAGTGGTCTCTGGCAGGGTCTAGACTAGTCACAGTCAGTGGTCTCTGGCAGGGTCTAGTCTAGTCACAGTCAGTGGTCTCTGTCAGGGTCTAGGCTAGTCACAGTCAGTGGTCTCTGGCAGGGTCTAGTCTAGTCACAGTCAGTGGTCTCTGGCAGGGTCTAGTCTAGTCACAGTCAGTGGTCTCTGGCAGGGTCTAGACTAGTCACAGTCAGTGGTCTCTGGCAGGGTCTAGACTAGTCACAGTCAGTGGTCTCTGGCAGGGTCTAGACTAGCTACAGTCAGTGGTCTCTGGCAGGGTCTAGGCTAGTCACAGTCAGTGGTGGTAGGGTCTAGACTAGTCACACTCAGTGGTCTCTGGCAGGGTCTAGACTAGTCACAGTCAGTGGTCTCTGGCAGGGTCTAGGCCAGTCAGAGTTATAGCCTAGTGTGACTGAGTTATATAGCCATATATGTGACTGAGTCTCATAGATGTGACTGGGCTATAAAGCCATAGATGTGACTAGTTATATAGCCAGTCAGTGGTCTCTACAGTCTAGACTATAAATGGGTTCTAGACTATAAAGTTCAGGCAGTATAAAGTAGTCACAGTCAGTGGTCTCTGGCAGGGTCTAGACTAGTCACAGTCTGTGGTCTCTGGCAGGGTCTCTAGTCACAGTCAGTGGTCTCTGGCAGGGTCTAGTCTAGTCACAGTCAGTGGTCTCTGTCAGGGTCTAGACTAGCTACAGTCAGTGGTCTCTGGCAGGGTCTAGACTAGCTACAGTCAGTGGTCTCTGGCAGGGTCTAGACTAGTCACAGTCAGTGGTCTCTGGCAGGGTCTAGACTAGTCACAGTCAGTGGTCTCTGTCAGGGTCTAGTCTAGTCACAGTCAGTGGTCTCTGGCAGGGTCTAGTCTAGTCACAGTCAGTGGTCTCTGGCAGGGTCTAGTCTAGTCACAGTCAGTGGTCTCTGGCAGGGTCTAGACTAGTCACAGTCAGTGGTCTCTGGCAGGGTCTAGACTAGTCACAGTCAGTGGTCTCTGGCAGGGTCTAGGCTAGTCACAGTCAGTGGTCTCTGGCAGGGTCTAGACTAGTCACAGTCAGTGGTCTCTGGCAGGGTCTAGACTAGCTAGAGTCAGTGGTCTCTGTCAGGGTCTAGTCTAGTCACAGTCAGTGGTCTCTGGCAGGGTCTAGTCTAGTCACAGTCAGTGGTCTCTGGCAGGGTCTAGTCTAGTCACAGTCAGTGGTCTCTGGCAGGGTCTAGACTAGTCACAGTCAGTGGTCTCTGGCAGGGTCTAGACTAGCTACAGTCAGTGGTCTCTGTCAGGGTCTAGTCTAGTCACAGTCAGTGGTCTCTGCAGGGTCTCTAGTCACAGTCAGTGGTCTCTGGCAGGGTCTAGTCTAGTCACAGTCAGTGGTCTCTGGCAGGGTCTAGTCTAGTCACAGTCAGTGGTCTCTGGCAGGGTCTAGTCTAGTCACAGTCAGTGGTCTCTGGCAGGGTCTAGTCTAGTCACAGTCAGTGGTCTCTGGCAGGGTCTAGTCTAGTCACAGTCAGTGGTCTCTGGCAGGGTCTAGACTAGTCACAGTCAGTGGTCTCTGGCAGGGTCTAGTCTAGTCACAGTCAGTGGTCTCTGGCAGGGTCTAGTCTAGTCACAGTCAGTGGTCTCTGGCAGGGTCTCTAGCTCACAGTCAGTGGTCTCTGGCAGGGTCTAGTCTAGTCACAGTCAGTGGTCTCTGGCAGGGTCTAGTCTAGTCACAGTCAGTGGTCTCTGGCAGGGTCTAGTCTAGTCACAGTCAGTGGTCTCTGGCAGGGTCTAGTCTAGTCACAGTCAGTGGTCTCTGGCAGGGTCTAGTCTAGTCACAGTCAGTGGTCTCTGGCAGGGTCTAGACTAGTCACAGTCAGTGGTCTCTGGCAGGGTCTAGTCTAGTCACAGTCAGTGGTCTCTGGCAGGGTCTAGTCTAGTCACAGTCAGTGGTCTCTGGCAGGGTCTAGTCTAGTCACAGTCAGTGGTCTCTGGCAGGGTCTAGTCTAGTCACAGTCAGTGGTCTCTGGCAGGGTCTAGACTAGTCACAGTCAGTGGTCTCTGGCAGGGTCTAGTCTAGTCACAGTCAGTGGTCTCTGGCAGGGTCTAGTCTAGTCACAGTCAGTGGTCTCTGGCAGGGTCTAGTCTAGTCACAGTCAGTGGTCTCTGGTCTAGTCTAGTCACAGTCAGTGGTCTCTGGCAGGGTCTAGTCTAGTCACAGTCAGTGGTCTCTGGCAGGGTCTAGTCTAGTCACAGTCAGTGGTCTCTGGCAGGGTCTAGTCTAGTCACAGTCAGTGGTCTCTGGCAGGGTCTAGTCTAGTCACAGTCAGTGGTCTCTGGCAGGGTCTAGTCTAGTCACAGTCAGTGGTCTCTGGCAGGGTCTAGTCTAGTCACAGTCAGTGGTCTCTGGCAGGGTCTAGTCTAGTCACAGTCAGTGGTCTCTGGCAGGGTCTAGACTAGTCACAGTCAGTGGTCTCTGGCAGGGTCTAGTCTAGTCACAGTCAGTGGTCTCTGGCAGGGTCTAGTCTAGTCACAGTCAGTGGTCTCTTGCAGGGTCTAGTCTAGTCACAGTCAGTGGTCTCTGGCAGGGTCTAGTCTAGTCACAGTCAGTGGTCTCTGGCAGGGTCTAGTCTAGTCACAGTCAGTGGTCTCTGGCAGGGTCTAGTCTAGTCACAGTCAGTGGTCTCTGGCAGGGTCTAGTCTAGTCACAGTCAGTGGTCTCTGGCAGGGTCTAGACTAGCTACAGTCAGTGGTCTCTGGCAGGGTCTAGTCTAGTCACAGTCAGTGGTATCTGGCAGGGTCTAGTCTAGTCACAGTCAGTGGTATCTGGCAGGGTCTAGACTAGTCACAGTCAGTGGTCTCTGGCAGGGTCTAGTCTAGTCACAGTCAGTGGTCTCTGGCAGGGTCTAGACTAGTCACAGTCAGTGGTCTCTGTCAGGGTCTAGACTAGTCACAGTCAGTGGTCTCTGGCAGGGTCTAGTCTAGTCACAGTCAGTGGTCTCTGGCAGGGTCTAGACTAGTCACAGTCAGTGGTCTCTGGCAGGGTCTAGTCTAGTCACAGTCAGTGGTCTCTGGCAGGGTCTAGTCTAGTCACAGTCAGTGGTCTCTGGCAGGGTCTAGACTAGTCACAGTCAGTGGTCTCTGGCAGGGTCTAGGCTAGTCACAGTCAGTGGTCTCTGGCAGGGTCTAGACTAGTCACAGTCAGTGGTCTCTGGCAGGGTCTAGTCTAGTCACAGTCAGTGGTCTCTGTCAGGGTCTAGTCTAGTCACAGTCAGTGGTCTCTGGCAGGGTCTAGACTAGTCACAGTCAGTGGTCTCTTGCAGGGTCTAGTCTAGTCACAGTCAGTGGTCTCTGGCAGGGTCTAGTCTAGTCACAGTCAGTGGTCTCTGTCAGGGTCTAGTCTAGTCACAGTCAGTGGTCTCTGGCAGGGTCTAGACTAGTCACAGTCAGTGGTCTCTGGCAGGGTCTAGTCTAGTCACAGTCAGTGGTCTCTGGCAGGGTCTAGTCTAGTCACAGTCAGTGGTCTCTGGCAGGGTCTAGTCACAGTCAGTGGTCTCTGGCAGGGTCTAGTCTAGTCACAGTCAGTGGTCTCTGGCAGGGTCTAGTCTAGTCACAGTCAGTGGTCTCTGGCAGGGTCTAGTCTAGTCACAGTCAGTGGTCTCTGGCAGGGTCTAGTCTAGTCACAGTCAGTGGTCTCTGGCAGGGTCTAGTCTAGTCACAGTCAGTGGTCTCTGGCAGGGTCTAGTCTAGTCACAGTCAGTGGTCTCTGGCAGGGTCTAGTCTAGTCACAGTCAGTGGTCTCTGGCAGGGTCTAGACTAGTCACAGTCAGTGGTCTCTGGCAGGGTCTAGACTAGTCACAGTCAGTGGTCTCTGGCAGGGGTCTAGTCACAGTCAGTGGTCTCTGGCAGGGTCACTAGTCACAGTCAGTGGTCTCTGGCAGGGTCTAGACTAGTCACAGTCAGTGGTCTCTGGCAGGGTCTAGTCTAGTCACAGTCAGTGGTCTCTGGCAGGGTCTAGACTAGTCACAGTCAGTGGTCTCTGGCAGGGTCTAGACTGCAGTTATAGTCACAGTCAGTGGTCTCTGGCAGGGTCTATCTAGTCACAGTCAGTGGTCTCTGCAGGGTCTATACTAGTCACAGTCAGTGGTCTCTGTCAGGGTCTAGTTCTAGCACAGTCAGTGGTCTCTGGCAGGGTCTAGACTAGTCACAGTCAGTGGTCTCTGTCAGGGTCTAGACTAGTACAGTCAGTGGTCTCTGGCACTAGTCTATACAGTCAGTGGTCTCTGGCAGGGTCTAGACTAGTCACAGTCAGTGGTCTCTGGCAGGGTCTAGACTAGTCACAGTCAGTGGTCTCTGGCAGGGTCTAGTCTAGTCACAGTCAGTGGTCTCTGGCAGGGTCTAGACTAGTCACAGTCAGTGGTCTCTGGCAGGGTCTAGACTAGTCACAGTCAGTGGTCTCTGGCAGGGTCTAGACTAGTCACAGTCAGTGGTCTCTGGCAGGGTCTAGACTAGTCACAGTCAGTGGTCTCTGGCAGGGTCTAGGCTAGTCACAGTCAGTGGTCTCTGGCAGGGTCTAGACTAGCTACAGTCAGTAGTCTCTGGCAGGGTCTAGACTAGTCACAGTCAGTGGTCTCTGGCAGGGTCTAGTCTAGTCACAGTCAGTGGTCTCTGGCAGGGTCTAGTCTAGTCACAGTCAGTGGTCTCTGGCAGGGTCTAGTCTAGTCACAGTCAGTGGTCTCTGGCAGGGTCTAGTCTAGTCACAGTCAGTGGTCTCTGGCAGGGTCTAGTCTAGTCACAGTCAGTGGTCTCTGGCAGGGTCTAGTCACAGTCAGTGGTCTCTGGCAGGGTCTGTCACAGTCAGTGGTCTCTGGCAGGGTCTAGTCTAGTCACAGTCAGTGGTCTCTGGCAGGGTCTAGTCTAGTCACAGTCAGTGGTCTCTGGCAGGGTCTAGCTAGTCACAGTCAGTGGTCTCTGGCAGGGTCTAGTCTAGTCACAGTCAGTGGTCTCTGGCAGGGTCTAGACTAGTCACAGTCAGTGGTCTCTGGCAGGGTCTAGTCTAGTCACAGTCAGTGGTCTCTGGCAGGGTCTAGTCTAGTCACAGTCAGTGGTCTCTGGCAGGGTCTAGTCTAGTCACAGTCAGTGGTCTCTGGCAGGGTCTAGTCTAGTCACAGTCAGTGGTCTCTGGCAGGGTCTAGTCTAGTCACAGTCAGTGGTCTCTGGCAGGGTCTAGTCTAGTCACAGTCAGTGGTCTCTGGCAGGGTCTAGTCTAGTCACAGTCAGTGGTCTCTGGCAGGGTCTAGTCTAGTCACAGTCAGTGGTCTCTGGCAGGGTCTAGTCTAGTCACAGTCAGTGGTCTCTGGCAGGGTCTAGTCTAGTCACAGTCAGTGGTCTCTGGCAGGGTCTAGTCTAGTCACAGTCAGTGGTCTCTGGCAGGGTCTAGTCTAGTCACAGTCAGTGGTCTCTGGCAGGGTCTAGTCTAGTCACAGTCAGTGGTCTCTGGCAGGGTCTAGTCTAGTCACAGTCAGTGGTCTCTGGCAGGGTCTAGTCTAGTCACAGTCAGTGGTCTCTGGCAGGGTCTAGTCTAGTCACAGTCAGTGGTCTCTGGCAGGGTCTAGTCTAGTCACAGTCAGTGGTCTCTGGCAGGGTCTAGTCTAGTCACAGTCAGTGGTCTCTGGCAGGGTCTAGTCTAGTCACAGTCAGTGGTCTCTGGCAGGGTCTAGTCTAGTCACAGTCAGTGGTCTCTGGCAGGGTCTAGTCTAGTCACAGTCAGTGGTCTCTGGCAGGGTCTAGTCTAGTCACAGTCAGTGGTCTCTGGCAGGGTCTAGTCTAGTCACAGTCAGTGGTCTCTGGCAGGGTCTAGTCTAGTCACAGTCAGTGGTCTCTGGCAGGGTCTAGTCTAGTCACAGTCAGTGGTCTCTGGCAGGGTCTAGTCTAGTCACAGTCAGTGGTCTCTGGCAGGGTCTAGTCTAGTCACAGTCAGTGGTCTCTGGCAGGGTCTAGTCTAGTCACAGTCAGTGGTCTCTGGCAGGGTCTAGACTAGCAACAGTCAGTGGTCTCTGGCAGGGTCTCTAGTCACAGTCAGTGGTCTCTGGCAGGGTCTAGTCTAGTCACAGTCAGTGGTCTCTGGCAGGGTCTAGTGTAGTCACAGTCAGTGGTCTCTGTCAGGGTCTAGTCTAGTCACAGTCAGTGGTCTCTGGCAGGGTCTAGTCTAGTCACAGTCAGTGGTCTCTGGCAGGGTCTAGTCTAGTCACAGTCAGTGGTCTCTTGCAGGGTCTAGTCTAGTCACAGTCAGTGGTCTCTTGCAGGGTCTAGTCTCGTCACAGTCAGTGGTCTCTTGCAGGGTCTAGTCTAGTCACAGTCAGTGGTCTCTGGCAGGGTCTAGTCTAGTCACAGTCAGTGGTCTCTGGCAGGGTCTAGTCTAGTCACAGTCAGTGGTCTCTGTCAGGGTCTAGTCTAGTCACAGTCAGTGGTCTCTGGCAGGGTCTAGTCTAGTCACAGTCAGTGGTCTCTGGCAGGGTCTAGTCTAGTCACAGTCAGTGGTCTCTGGCAGGGTCTAGTCTAGTCACAGTCAGTGGTCTCTGGCAGGGTCTAGTCTAGTCACAGTCAGTGGTCTCTGGCAGGGTCTAGTCTAGTCACAGTCAGTGGTCTCTGGCAGGGTCTAGTCTAGTCACAGTCAGTGGTCTCTGGCAGGGTCTAGTCTAGTCACAGTCAGTGGTCTCTGGCAGGGTCTAGTCTAGTCACAGTCAGTGGTCTCTGGCAGGGTCTAGTCTAGTCACAGTCAGTGGTCTCTGGCAGGGTCTAGTCTAGTCACAGTCAGTGGTCTCTGGCAGGGTCTAGTCTAGTCACAGTCAGTGGTCTCTGGCAGGGTCTAGCTAGTCACAGTCAGTGGTCTCTGGCAGGGTCTAGACTAGTCACAGTCAGTGGTCTCTGGTCAGGGTCTAGTCTAGTCACAGTCAGTGGTCTCTGTCAGGGTCTAGTCTAGTCACAGTCAGTGGTCTCTGGCAGGGTCTAGACTAGTCACAGTCAGTGGTCTCTGGCAGGGTCTAGTCTAGTCACAGTCAGTGGTCTCTGGCAGGGTCTAGTCTAGTCACAGTCAGTGGTCTCTGGCAGGGTCTAGACTAGTCACAGTCAGTGGTCTCTGGCAGGGTCTAGACTAGTCACAGTCAGTGGTCTCTGGCAGGGTCTAGACTAGTCACAGTCAGTGGTCTCTGGCAGGGTCTAGACTAGTCACAGTCAGTGGTCTCTGGCAGGGTCTAGACTAGTCACAGTCAGTGGTCTCTCAGGGTCTAGACTAGTCACAGTCAGTGGTCTCTGGCAGTCTAGTCACAGTCAGTGGTCTCTGGCAGGGTCTAGTCTAGTCACAGTCAGTGGTCTCTGGCAGGGTCTAGTCTAGTCACAGTCAGTGGTCTCTGGCAGGGTCTAGTCTAGTCACAGTCAGTGGTCTCTGGCAGGGTCTAGTCTAGTCACAGTCAGTGGTCTCTGGCAGGGTCTAGACTAGTCACAGTCAGTGGTCTCTGGCAGGGTCTAGTCTAGTCACAGTCAGTGGTCTCTGGCAGGGTCTAGTCTAGTCACAGTCAGTGGTCTCTGGCAGGGTCTAGTCTAGTCACAGTCAGTGGTCTCTGGCAGGGTCTAGTCTAGTCACAGTCAGTGGTCTCTGGCAGGGTCTAGTCTAGTCACAGTCAGTGGTCTCTGGCAGGGTCTAGTCTAGTCACAGTCAGTGGTCTCTGGCAGGGTCTAGTCTAGTCACAGTCAGTGGTCTCTGGCAGGGTCTAGTCTAGTCTAGTCACAGTCAGTGGTCTCTGGCAGGGTCTAGTGTAGTCACAGTCAGTGGTCTCTGGCAGGGTCTAGTCTAGTCACAGTCAGTGGTCTCTGGCAGGGTCTAGTCTAGTCACAGTCAGTGGTCTCTGGCAGGGTCTAGTCTAGTCACAGTCAGTGGTCTCTGGCAGGGTCTAGTCTAGTCACAGTCAGTGGTCTCTGTCAGGGTCTAGTCTAGTCACAGTCAGTGGTCTCTGGCAGGGTCTAGTCTAGTCACAGTCAGTGGTCTCTGGCAGGGTCTAGTCTAGTCACAGTCAGTGGTCTCTGGCAGGGTCTAGACTAGTCACAGTCAGTGGTCTCTGGCAGGGTCTAGACTAGTCACAGTCAGTGGTCTCTGGCAGGGTCTAGTCTAGTCACAGTCAGTGGTCTCTGGCAGGGTCTAGTCTAGTCACAGTCAGTGGTCTCTGTCAGGGTCTAGTCTAGTCACAGTCAGTGTCTCTGGCAGGGTCTAGTCTAGTCACAGTCAGTGGTCTCTGGCAGGGTCTAGGCTTGTCATTTATCTAAAGCACCGGGTGCTTTAACTCTAGATTGCATTAGAGCTTCCCGTTCAGCTCAGTCCCTTTGCCTCTCATGTCTAATAAACCAATAACCTGAGTGTCTGACTGCCCGTATGATTCACACACACACACACACAAATACACACACACACACACACACCACAACTGACCCCCGCATGATTCACAAACACAACACACACACACACACACCACAACTGACCCCCGCATGATTCACAAACACAAACACACACACATCACAACTGACCCCCGCATGATTCACAAACACACACATGGCACGACAGCTAAAAATATGTTCTCCGCACACGCCAAATTAAAAACAGCTAATGTTCTATAGCAAGGAATTCACCCGTTCCTTCTTCTAGCTGCCGAAAGAGAAATGAAGCAATCTCAAGGCACTCGGCACCAAATGTGATATTCATGATCTGGGTTTCAGTGGGCAACAGAAAGCAGAGCCATCCTGTCATAACCAGACAAACGTGCCTCACATTCGGAGCGAGGGAGAGCAAGAAGAGAGGAGAAAGAGAGAGAGAGAGAGAGAACATCCTTAGAGGAAAATAACGAGAGAGAGAGAAAAAAAGAGAGAGAGAAAAAGAGAAAGAGAGAGAGAGAGAGAGAGAGAGAGACAGAGAGAGAGAGACAGGGAGAGAGAGAGAGGGAGAGAGAGAGAGAGAGAGAGAGAGAGAGAGAGAGAGAGAGAGAGAGAGAGAGAACAACATGTTCTACCTGTCTAGCCCTAGAGACTGCACAGAGAAATGTTAACACCAGATTCTGCTCCATCAGTGTATTGGCCTACTGGGTTATCTAATCGAACCATAGACACAGAGGTACATGAACCCACATCACACAGCACAAGCAGGCGCAGAACACACACATAGCCTACACATACATGTACATGTTAGTCATTTAGCAGACGCTCTTATCCAGTGTGACTTACAGTAGAGTGCATACATTTTCATACTTGTATTACAAGCAGACACACATACAAGCATACACATGCAGACACACAAACTAATCTACAGACTAGCATCAATACACATTAAACACACATACAAGCGTACACACGCGGACACACAAACTAATCTACAGACTAGCATCAACACACATTAAACACACATACAAGCGTACACACGCAGACACACAAACTAATCTACAGACTAGCATCAACACACATTAAACACACATACAAGCGTACACACGCAGACACACAAACTAATCTACAGACTAGCATCAACACACATTAAACACACAAACACTAAATCACACAGCCCCTCTTCCCTTTTACTAAAGCACATTGGCCAGCTGGCCTGTGTTCTGAGACATGACATGAGCCTGTGTATGAGGGTATAGGGACTTGGCCAGCTGGCCTTGAGACATGAGGGTACAGGGACTGGCTAGCTGGCCTGTGCAGGGACATGTGTTCAGGGACATGAGGGTATAGGGACTTGGCCAGCTGGCCTGTGTTCAGGGACATGAGGGTATAGGGACTTGGCCAGCTGGCCTGTGTTCTGGGACATGAGGGTATAGGGACTTGGCCAGCTGGCCTGTGTTCTGGGACATGAGGGTATAGGGACTTGGCCAGCTGGCCTGTGTTCAGGGACATGAGGGTATAGGGACTTGGCCAGTTGGCCTGTGTTCTGGGACATGAGGGTATAGGGACTTGGCCAGCTGGCCTGTGTTCTGGGACATGAGGGTACAGGGACTTGGCCAGCTGGCCTGTGTTCTGGGACATGAGGGTATAGGGACTTGGACAGCTGGCCTGTGTTCTGGGACATGAGGGTACAGGGACTGGCTATGTTGCCAAGAGATAGGGACCATTGATCTGAAAGAAGCACTAGGCTATCAGTCTGCAGCAGCTAGAAGGATGCCAGCAGGAGATAGGGGATAATGTATGCTTCTCACTCCCAGGGTTCCCCGTTCACCCCACATATGGCCCCTCTCTCCTTGAGATGGCTGGCAGCTGCACAGATTCAGCCCCTTTCAGGGGAAGAAGGAGCCATGTGAGAAGGGAAGGAGGAGGCGGGGGGTGGATGAATGAGCTGCAGCCAATGCAGAATAGCATGCTGACTGCCAGGTGGTGTGTGGGTGAGTGTGTGCTCTTATTTGTGTACTTGTGTGTGCTAGTACGCATATGTTGATGTGTTTATGTGCTAGTATGGATAACTGTGATTATGACTATGTGACTACCGCTGTGTGTACAGCGCACGCATACATACACTACAGTTCAAAGTTTTGGGGTCACTTAGAAATGTCCTTGTTTTTGAAAGAAAAGCACATTTTTGTCCATTAAAATAACATCAAATTGAACAGAAATACAGTGTAGACATTGTTAATGTTGTAAATTACTATTGTAGCTGGAAATGGCTGATATTTTATGGAATATCTACATAGGCGTACAGAGGCCCATTATCAGCAACCATCACTCCTGTGTTCCAATGGCACGTTGTGTTAGCTAATCCAAGTGTATCATTTTAAAAGGCTAATTGATCATCAGAAAACCCTTCTGCAATTAGAAGGCCCTTCTGCAATTAGAAGGCCCTTCTGCAACTAGAAGGCCAGCATCCAGGAGTCGCCTCTTCACTGTTGATGTTGAGACTGGTGTTTTGCGGATACAATTTAATGAAGTTGCCAGTTGAGGACTTGTGAGGTGTTTGTTTCTCAAACTAGACACTCTAATGTACTTGTCCTCTTATTCAGTTGTGCACCGGGGCCTCCCACTCATCTTTCTATTCTGGTTAGAGCCAGTTTGTGGTTTTCTGTGAAGGGAGTAGTACACAGCAGTGTACAAGATCTTCAGTTTTTTGCAATTTCTCGCATGGAATAGCCTTCATTTCTCAGAACAAGAATAGACTGATGAGTTTCAGAAGATAGGTCTTTGTTTCTGGCCATTTTGAGCCTTGCAAAAGGGTTTTCTAATTATCTATTAGCCTTTTAAAATTATAAACTTGGATTAGCTAACACAACGTGCCATTTGAACAAAGGAGTGATGGTTGCTGATAATGGGTCTCTGTACGCCTATTTAGATATTCCATAAAGAATCTGCCGTTTCCAGCTACAATAGTCATTTACAACGTTAACAATGTCTACACTGTATTTCTGAACAATTTGATGTTATTTTAATGGACAAAAAAACGTGCTTTTCTTTCAAAAACAAGGAACTTTCTAAGTGACCCCAAACTTTTGAACGATAGTGTATGTTTTGAGAGAGGACAGCCAGCAGGAGAGAAGCACCTGCAGCAACATGAGCTCCCCAGGGCTCCCCCTCAGGCTATGGGGCTGCCTCCCAGCTAGCTAACGCCACACGCCAGCAATCCTGCACTGAGAACCAGGGAGCCAGAGGGACAGAGAGCACACCGCAGCCCAGTCAGAACATATGGAATCAGGGGAGACAGGAGACACACCAGCCACTCGGATGGAGGGATGGCGCTGAATACTGATAATGACTGCAGAGGATGCTAGAGGAACCTGCTTATTAAGGGAGGGGAGAAGGTGGTGGTGAGAGAGAGAGAGAGAGAGAGAGAGAGAGAGAGAGAGAGAGAGAGAGAGAGAGGGAGGGAGGGAGAGGGTGGAAGAGGATGAGGTAAGTAGATGAGGAGAGCAAGAACAGGAGGGAACGGTAAATAATGAGATGCAAAATAGGAAAGATAGAGCGAGAGAGACAGAGAGACAGAGACAGAGAGTGGATATAGGAAAGGCAGGGTGTGATTGTAACAAGAGTGGATGAGGGAGGAGATGAGGAGAGGGAGACAAAAAAAGAGAAATGGAGACAGAGATGAAAAGAGAGAGACGGAGCGAGACAGAGGGACAGAGAAAGAGAGAAAGCGAGAGATAGAGAACAGCATTTTCCTGAAGAATCTGTCAGTCAGGCAGCCTTTTCTTCAGATCATCATATGCACCCACTCAGAAACTTTCCAGACAAGTGAGCACCATGTTGAGAGAAGAGCACTCCGGGCCTTTACTATTGCAGTCTGCAAAATGAGCCTCTCAGATGCCTCCTAGAGCTGGGAACTTCCTTCAAGAGAAGAGAAGATGGAGAGTTTTATTTCCCTCAAGGCTCTTGAAGCGTGACAACCGGAATCTACGCCCACTCTATCACAGTCGGGTTCTTTTAGGCCTTGTTAACTATGGTTGGCTCTTTGAGACACTCGCCGTGACCGTATTTTTTGTCACAAAGCTGAGGAACACGAAAGTGAAGAGTAAAATCTGTTGAATAGGGGTTCACAAACTTTTGGGAGCAACTTGAAGCATCTGCGCTACGCAAAGATATTCCTCTGAACCATCAAATCAACAAACCAATGTTGTTTCAAAAACATTCTCTTTAACAGGAAAAAATGTTTTTCCTCAATTGCAATTGTAGTCTACAATACAGCAGTGTGTTACATCTACCGAGAGGGATTCCAGCCTCATATGGGGTGTCATCATTCATCCAAAACGTTTTGCAATGGAAAAGCATTTACTCCAAACGGGAAACATTTTGCAATGGACAATTGGCCAAAATCAGGTAGATTCCTCTGTTTGGTTCTGTTTGGTTCCTTGTGAAAACACCCCTGAAATTGCTTCTATGCTATGTTAAGCGATGTCATCGTCGTGCTGCTTATTAATAGACAAACACACAGTGAAATGTACACAATTTGCCCACACACACTCACTCACGCATAAATACACCAGAGCTCTGCCCCTGACATGATAAGCAATTTGCCACACGTCTCTGTCCTCCCCCATGCCCATGGCTAATAGAGATTTATTCACAGCTCCTGGGGGCCAGCGGCACAGTACGCCATCTTGTCTTGTCAGGATCAATGCGCTAAGTGAGTGATGTAATGCTGCGCGACTTCGGCTGACTTTCATGGATCACTACATTGTTATTAAGGGTAACATTAACGTTTGCTCTCTCTCTCTCTTTCCTCTCTCTCTCTCTCTCTCCTCCCCTCTCTCTCTCTCTCCCTCCCTCCTCTCTCTCTATCTATCATCTTCTGAACCTGTCAAGAGGCCACGGCTGGCGACACCCGATGGACCGACACATAAAAGCCCCTAAAGATCACACTACAATAGACTCTATGCTCAATGAGCCTATATAGTACGTT